>NW_020173198.1:4430703-4705492 GCF_003031525.2 Neophocaena asiaeorientalis asiaeorientalis
ATCAATAAGTCATGAGTATTACCATATGATCCAGCAATCCCACTCCTGGACATATATCCAGAAAAGATGAAAACTCTAATTTGAAAAGACACATGTACCCCAATGTTCACAGCATCACTATTTACAATAGCCAAGACATGGAAGCAACGCAAATGTCTATCAACAGAGGAATGGATGGTGGTATGTGTGTGTGTATGTATATATATATATATATATATATATATATATAAAATTGAATATTATTCAGCCATAAAAAAGAATGAAATATTGCCATTTGTAGGAACATGGATGCATGTAGAGTTTATCATACTGAGTGAAGTAAGTCAGACAGAGAAAGACAAATATTATATGATATCACTTATGTGATAAGTAGAATCTAAAAAAACAGTACAAATGAACTTATTTACAAAACAGAAACAGACTCACAGACATAGAAAACAAATTTACGGTTACCAAAGTGGAAATGGTGGGAAGGAATAAATTAGGAGTATGGGATTAACAGATACATACCACCAAATATAAAATAGACAAACAACAGGGTATATTGTATAGCACTGGGATCTATATTCAATATCTTATAATAACCTATAATGGAAAAGAATCTGAAAAATATACAAATATATAATAATCAGTTATATATATATATATATATATATATAAAACTGAATCACTTTGCATGAAACTAATACAATATTGTAAATCAACTACAGTTCAATTTAAAAAAATCATGAGTGAATATACGTAGGAAAGCTGAGATTCAGAGAGGTTAAGCAACGTACCCAAAGTCACAGAGAGTTATGAATGGAATTGATTGGAATCCATGACTGTCCAATTTAAGTAAAGCCATCAATCATGCAGAAATTGCTCATTCATACTGCTAAACTAGACTCACAGACAGCTAACCACTTATTTCACTTCAGCAATAACAGGTCATGTAAGAGTATGTGAGGTCAAGAGTATATACTTTTCTCTAAACAAATGTGAAATATCCAGAGGTTAAGAAAATTTCCTCGTTTTGATTATCTTTTGTGTGGTAGGCCTTTTTATCTTTTGAGGAAGAATATAAGGATGAAAAAGCATTCCCAGGTTTTTTTTCAGCCTAATTGAAATATTCTCTACATCAAATATGTTCAATGTAGTAGAAACTACAGATGTTATTGCTTTAATTTTATAACCCAATTATTCTTTTATTTCTAGTTGTCTTCAGGATAAATGAACTCTTATCAGCTATTCAAATAGGTAATTATCATAAAGCTAAATACCATACAAGCTCATAATCCATGTTAATTTATAGACTAAACTGGAGTAAAATCATGCTCTGGAGTTACAGGAAAGGAATTCCAGATTTTTATTATTTCTCAACATTTTATCCCAGAACACCCAAATGAAATTTAACAAGGAGATGATTTCTTTTTGTGAAGAAAAGGATCTAGAATTGTTTGTTTGTTTCACTGTAGCAAAATGAATGCTAAACTTGAGGCAAAAGATAATGAATTTGGATACAAGATCTATAAGGTCAAGTCATGTGGATTAATCTCCAAAATTTACAAGCAGCTCATGCAGCTCAAAAGAACATAATTGTATTCATCTGCATCCCCTCAGGGCAGGGCCATGGTTAAGGGGATGAAAGTGAGACACTCACATCAGTGCAAAATTTAAGGGCGTCCCCCAAAACTCAGTAATGAAGACAAATATTATTTTAATGCAACTTTTTTTAAAAAAATCAAAATTAGTGCAAAAAATCCACAATGAACAAATACCAAATCTTTCAGCAAAGATAGGATTAGTACTCAGAGAGGTCATTATTAGTCAGAATAGGCTTATTTATGTTGCAGTTTTTTTTTTAAAGCATAATTCCCAGATCTCAGAGGCTAATGAAAAAAAATGTTGAGTTATTGTTTCTATTACAAATCTGGTGAAGGTCCACATGGGCTTTTCTGCCCATAGTTACACAGGGACTCATGCCAGGCAGGCAGTCTCTATAATCGCTGCAACAGAAAAAGAGAGATCTGGAGGGCCATTATATGAGTCAGTTTAGGTTCGGTAATGCTGCAGTAACAAGTGGCCGTGAAATCTCAATGGCTTCCAGCAACAAAGATTGAATTCTGGCTCACAACATGTCCTTCATGAATCAGCTGCTGCACATATTTTTCACTCCAGGTCCAAGGCTGAGGAAGCAACACTTATCTAGGACATACCACTCTCATGGCAGAGGGAAGAGATAGAAGGGAAGAATTCTAAGGTGACTATAAAACTCCTGCTCACAATGGCACACCTCACTTCTCAAATTTCATGGCCAAGGAAAGTTATATGGTCTATCAGGTATCAATAGAGCGGAGAAGTATAATCCTCTCCCAGAGGAAGAAAGAGAAAATATTGTGAATATAATGCTATGTTGCACAGTCCACCATTCTTTTCATGGATATTCACCTCTCTTCCTTCTACATATACACACACTCCTTAAAGGAGTCTACCTGAAAGTCCCATTCAATCATGGCATTAGGCACAAAGCGCAAGATCTCTACATCTTGATCCCTAAACTTATGAACTAAAAAGAAAAGTTTTTTGCTCTACATACTATCATGAGAAAGGGTAGAATAACATCATTAATTACCTATTGCTGCATTATACATCAGAGACAAATAATAATAGTCCCTGTTATACCCTAACTGAATCCCAAATTCAAATGCTTATGAGCATAATAAATTTGTTTTTGTTTTATTCGTATAAGTTTTGAAGTGGTTTGTAATAGAACAATAAATGATCAGATCATAAATTGGTACTTAGAATGGGGTGTTGTCATTAAAAAAAAAACAAAACACTAAGATATGTGATATTGTCTTTTGGACTGAGTTGTAGACAAGAACTCAAAGAGCCTCAAGGAGTCTTAGTGAACTTGACTCCTTGAAGTCAAGTAAAGACCTTGTTATTAGAGATTGGAGTGAAGAGGATATATATCCTTCTTAATGGTGAAAAGTTTGGAAACACTGTTGCCTGAGGTAATGTGGAAAACAGATTCCCAGGAAGAATGTTAAAGCTGCCAGTTGATTTTGTTTACCTACATATAAAAAACTATAAATGGAAAGAGATAAACTCTTTAGTTTTCAATTTCAATAATAATTTAGAGGTAATATAAGGGAGTCAGAACCTGTAGGTTCAACAAAACTATTTCTCTTTCCCAGTCTCTCAGGGCAGCAAAAAGATCTCAATACAGGAAATGGCCTCAAGGTAAAGATCATCTCAAGCATGAGACGAAGATCTTTTGTTAATACTAAAGAAATATTTATGGGCATGACTTGCAGACTCTCAACTAGACAAAAAGGCTTCTAAACATCTTTAAGGTGTTGTTTCACAGCACTCTGACTCTAACATGAAGTCAGAGACAGCCTGCCACGAAGAGATCTGTGAGTGTTGTTTTTGTCTAATGGAGTGAAGCCTAGTACTATTTATAGGAAACTCACATAATATTTAAGATAATTAAATTTGTGGAAGCACTGGCAACTTATAAAAGGGATGGAAATAGCATAAAATTATGAGTCTCCAACTTTCTACAGGAAGAAGGCTGAGACGGGTACTCAGCTGCATACCTGATTGATTTCCTATGGAATGGAATGTTCTTAGACTGTATAACCAAGGGCCATGGAAAATGATTACTGGGCAGTAAAACTGGGGCCTAAATCAAGGAACCAACAACATATTCCTGGCTGTATTTCAGAATTGCTTTAGACTAACAACTGCTGTGTGCACCCTATTTCCCCCTTTTTAGTGTCTGTTTTGTCTTTTTATTGCATGTTAGGTGTATTTAGGAGATAATAACTTAGTTTTTTAATTCAAAGTTCTTCAGGTCAAGAGGAGTCATACTCAAGAGACCAAACCCAAAGAGCCTCATCTATACCAGGACCTGATTTAGATGATAATATCCTGGAATTTGAATCAATGCCATGAAGGGGTGAGACTTGGGTAGTCTTAGAAGAGAATGCATGTGTTTTTCATGTGAGAGGAATGCATCTGTGGCCAGAGAGAAAGATGAAAGATAACCACAAATTCTCTGACACCCACCCACATCCATTTCCTCCTCTTTTAAATATAAGCTTGTCTGTGAATTCTTTGATCACCAGAATATAGAAGTGACACTGTACTATATGTAATAAATTTATGGATTCAGCTAAGGAGATTCCCAGGAAGAATGTTGAAACTGCCTGTTGATTTTGTTTAGCTACATATAATAAAGTGCAAATGGAAAGAAATGAGCTTAAAAATGTACTCTTTAGTTTTGATTTCAATAACAATTTGGAGGGAATATAAAGGAGCCAGGACCCACAGGTTCAAAAACAAAACTATTTCTCATTCTGACTCTCAAGACAGCAGAAAGATCTCAATACAAGAAATGGCCTCCGGGTAAAGACCATCTCAAGGATGAAACTGAGATCCTAGGCAGAGCCTAGTTCAGAGCCTAAACTTTAAGAGGACCTGCAGTCTTTGCCTTGGTCTCTTGCAATTATGGTTGAGTTATGCTTTAGAAGGAAAAGATGCCAATATCTTAGTGATTTGTTCCTTACTCCTATTTCAAGTTCGCTGTGAGTTGAATGCAATTCTGGCCCACATCTTCTTCATTATAGGTCACAGGATGAATAAAGTGCCTCTACCTGGACCAAAACAATTTCATGGCAGAGGGAAACAATAAAATGGAGTAACCATATATTGGCTCTTGCAGCTTCTCCTTGGACATGTCACATCTCACATCTGCTCACAGCCTGTTGACAAAAAGCAATCACATGGCTCAAACCAAACTGCAAGAAAGCTTGGAAATGTGAAGGAGTTCACAAATATTTGGTAAACGTCTTTGTCATAGAGGGAATATTATCAAATTATAGAAATCCCTCTTGCTCTGAGGGCTACTTAAATGGTCAGTAGTGTTTTGTGTCTCAAGTCAGAAGATTCAACACAAGTCAACACCAAACTTCCTGTCTTTCTGAAGCATGGGATCCCAGTAGGATTTTAATCTAATTCTGAAAAATTTTTAAAAATATGGCCAGAGCTGCACTCTGAAAATTGTAGAGTAGTTCAAACTGCTTAAGCTAGTATCTTCCATGGAAATCTTGCGGAAGAAAATTAATGACTGTGCTGAAATCAAAATGTTTCCTGGAAGTCCCCTAGGAGTGCTTTTTTAGGTTGGAAGTAGGGAGACTAGTTAGGAGGCTGTTACAGTAAATGTAGGCCAAAAATAATGAGCTCTTGGCCAATGTAAGGAAGTTGGAGGTGGAACAGGGGATACATCCAAAGATATTATAGAGATAGAATAAAAGAATTTCAGGAACAAATGGTTGTGGGTGGGAAATCCAAAAAGTCAGAAACTAGGGTGCATCAAATATTTGAAAAATAAAAAATTAAAGTCCCAAAGTAAAATATGGATGAAAATTATTGCCTTTCATTTCATAAACAGGAAATCCAGGAAAAAATTAAAAGTTGAGAAATTTGACTACAGAAGCTTTAAAAATGCCTGCACTCTTCCAATACATGTACACACAAGATCAAAGGAAAACAAAGTACAAAGTGGGGAAAAAATGTTGCAACTCAGATAATAGAGTGCATGTTCTAATATGTAAAGATTGCTTACAAATCAATGATAAAATATAAACTCCCAAATCAAAAATGGCCAAAAGGCATGAAGAGGCAACTCACAAAATAAGAAATACAAATCACTGATAAATATGTGATGTTCATTTTCATTGGTGATCAAATAAATTCAAAGTTTAAAATGTAACATGAATTTTTCCACCAGATTGTAAATATTGAAATTATTTACAAAATCTAATGGTGATAATAATTTTGGGGACGAAACATTTCACAATCACTCTTAAAGAAAGTGCAAACTAATATATTTTTTTTGGAGGGAAATATGACAATATGTAAATAATTTTGAATGAAAATATCTTTTGACCATCAATGTAACTTAAAGACTTTAAGGGGAGAAGATAATTGTGCAAGTATTTTTTAAAAGTATGTTCATTGAGGGAATGAACCTATTGGAAAACTTAATATCCATTAGTAAAAAGAACTTGTTAAGTAAATTGTGGTATGTTTATCAAAGTAAAATACAGCCCTTGTAGATTTACATTTATCGACCTGGAAAGTTGGCTAAATTATATTGTTTAATAAAACACAAAGCTACAGCATTGTATTGTGTGATCATAAATTATAAAATTATATGTTTACAATCAAACCAGCTTATTCAAATAGAGTTTTCCATAGGGTGTTAGGGAATCCCACAGCCTCTAAGAACAGAATTGCAACCAGAGTCAGCAACACATATTGTTATAACTCTCTCTCTCAGTCTCTCTACCATCCTTCTCTGTGTCAACTGAAAACAAAAACAAAACAAAAGTGAGAGTTGTGAGTTGAGTTTTATTTGGAGCAAAATGAGGACTAGAGCCCAGGAGACAGTATTTCAGATATCTCTGAGAAACTGCTCCGAAGAGGTAGGGGGGAAGGTCAGTGTATATGTGATTTTGGTGAAGGTGGGTACATGCAGTCAAACACACATTTTTGCAGAAGGCTGCTGCCAGTCTCGTAAAGGTTACTACTAGTCACAAGGAGCAGATGTCACCATTAATGATTTTAGTGCTTATATAGACATGAGGAGATGCAAGAATTGGGCTCATAAGATGTTCTCCAGATAATATTTATCTGAAGACCTGTTCTGCCAGTTTTTCCCAGAGCATAGAGAGCCTCATCCCTGATCTCCACCCTGAACTCCTTTCAGGGGGATATTGAAGGTCAGCACTGCAGGAGCTCATGATTTAATCCTTGTAGAGGTAGATGGCAAGCGACAATTTTTAGTTGGCATCTACATATAGGTGTTGTTCTTAAGTCACAGTCTACCCTCCCCTTTCAGTTTCCACTTCATATGGCAGAAACGGGTCACCAATATCATATCCTAAATGTGCATTTCTTTTTAAAAAAAAATAAATAAATTTATTTATTTATTTATGGCTGCGTTGGGTCTTTGTTGCTGCGCGTGGGCTTTCTCTAGTTGCGGCAAGCGGGGTCTACTCTTTGTTGCGGTGAGCGGGCTTCTCATTGAGGTGGCTTCTCTTGTTGCAGAGCACGGGCTCTAGGCGCGCGGGCTTCAGTAGTTGTGGCACATAGGCTCAGTAGTTGTGGCTCACAGGCCCTAGAGCACAGGCTCAGTAGTTGTGGCTCATGGGCTTAGTTGCTCTGCGGCATGTGGGATCTTCCTGGACCAGGGCTCGAACCCGTGTCCCCTGAATTGGCAGGCAGGTTCTTAACCACTGTGCCACCAGGGAAGCCCTAAATGTGCATTTCTTTAATTCAACCAAGCAGCCAAACTAGACTGGGACAGTCTGGCCTCAACTCCAAGTCCTCAGGGATCTACTCTGATTGACTCAATCCAGGAAACGCTGGTTTAAGCAACTGTTAACTGGATAACAATGTCATATTTCATAAAACTGTTCTCCCTGTGGTAACCAAGAGTGAGACTGAGGTGGTGTTGCCTCTTTCACCCAACCTGGGTTATAGTCTAATAAGTGGGTTTTGGAGGTAAAATAAAAACCGTCCATCTTTCCTGGGCTTCTCCCTAACATCCCCCAATCTAGCACAATCAGTACTACTACCACTTTTCTAATGTTCACATTGTATTTATAATATAGTAAAGAATCTATTACCTACCATTCAGCAAGGTATATTTGATCTTAATTTGCTTCAGAAAAGATTTTCCTATAAGAAACTCACTACTGGGCCAACTAACTGTGGACAAGTGTTGAGTTTTTCTAACTGAATACAAAATAACTGTTCCTCTGGTAATCATGGTTGGAGGAGCTGCCTCCAAAATTGAAAACAACTCCAAAACATCAAGGAAGAGAGAATTGTTTAGACACAATTTTGAATCTACTTCAGAGAGAAAGAGAGATTGGGATGAGAAAGGATGGCCATCTAATATTAACCTTAGTTTTATCTTGGGGTAATTTTATCCAATCAACTTTGTACTATTCTGCGTTGCTTTAATGTTTCAATAATTACGTGTCAATTTTAAAATCAGAAAAATAATTTCATAATGATAAAAATTTCCAGAGGATTGGGATTGGGCTAAGAGAACTAAAAGGAAATACCTGGGGTGGGGGTGGGGGGCTGGGGAGGAGGAAAGAGTCAATTAAGAAAGCTAAGAAAAGATTTTCAATAAAGAAGTAGTCAGTTTCAAATGCTATAGAGAGGTCAACTGAAAAAAAGGATAAATAGTTTCCCATTACATTTAGCAATTAGGAATTCTTTGGTCACCTTGGAAAGTCTTAGTTCAGTGACTGGGGAAGGGGTCAAAATATGGCAGCTGAGGAGTTACTGAGAAGAGAGGAAGGCTTGATAACAAATTTGAGCAGTGGATGACTGTTAAGTAGTATACATAGTTAGGCGCTGCCTCTGGGTGAAAGGTATGAAGAAGATAATAGACCCTAGATGGTCCTTGACCAATGGAATGAGCACTTGGAGTTTGGGTCTATAAGTCAGACCTCAATTTGTAGAAAAGATAAAAATTTGGGGAATTAAGATGATATTTCTGAGGAGAGTAAATTTCAGTTTAAGTGCAGCCGAACAGAGTCCACGAGTAATTTTCTCCTTCAAGTAACATACTTAGAAAAAGTCAGAGTCCCAAGGAAGCCAATGTCTGCCCCTCTCCACTGAGTTCCAGACTTACACAGAACAAATACATTGGATGTCTACAGGTATTTCGCAATGAACATATCAAAATGAACTCATTATCTTAAGAAAGTACTCACCTTCTTGCATTCTGATATTGGATTAATAGCCTCACCATCCACCTAATTTTCAAAGTTAGAAATTTCATGGTAATCTTCAATTTCTTCCACACCTAGATGGCCACCAAATGTCCTTGATTTCAATTACTAAATTGCTATCAAATTTTGTCTTATTTTCTGCCCTCTGCCATCTCTGGATATTAGTTCTGGGTCTCATCTTTTCTTATGTGACCAATAAAATGTTTTCACAGTTGGTCTGCAACGTCGACCTTTTCATTTCATTCTCCGTGTGTGTACCCAGAGTCATTCTTACAAAAACCTAAGATCACTTAAGATCTGTTAATTTCTATTCATCACCATTTGAACTACTTTACAAACATTATCACCACTCTTTCTTACACACCTTATACTCTAACTCCATGCAACTACCTTAGTAAGGTTGTGGCTGGGTCCTAGGATATAAAAGTCTATCTTCTTGGAATTCTTTCACCTTCTCTTTACCTGGAAAACTACTTCTCATTAAATGGAGAGTAAGAATGTCATTTATTCTGTGAAGCTTTGAGCTTCTCAGGGGAAAACATGGTGTCTTTTTTTATATTTGCATCACTCATGACTTGCATAGTACCTGGAAACCAGTAAGAGATAAAAAATTGAATGTTTTTGCTCCACTTTGAGCCCTTGAAGCACAGTCAAAACAGCAACCACTGAATAAGCTTCAGCCAGCTCATTTAAAAAGTCACGAACAGGAGACAATGTTTCTCTTAACTCCTAACCCCTTTCCTTTTAAAACCATTTGATCATTAAGTTAGGTATCACTTAAATAAGAGGGTATTTTACAGGCACTCCACCAGGGGTGGAACACAACGACAAACAATATACATTTCTTGCTCTAGAGGAACTTAGAATCTAGTGTGATTCTCAACTGTTTGTGCTTACTCTCATTTCTTTGCTTCTGAACTCCTTGCTAAATATAGCAACTTACTAACAAATGCCTCACCTTATATTTTGGACATTAATCTACAGGATGGCATTTGGCTTCTCGACCTCCTCTGGTTTGGGAATATTCTATAATCTCTAAGAACTTTCTATTTTAATCCTGGGACGCTATGGGAACACAAATGCAGCTCTAACCCTTGACTGGTGTTGAGGAGGGAGAAAAATGGTTTCTCCCTAACCATCTTAGGTTCTCTGGCTGGGACCATATAAATTAGACTGGGAAAAGGCAGATCAACAAGAGAAAAAGAAAAGAGGTTTACTAGCATGTTCATTGTTGGGAGCACCCAGTGATGAATAACACGAAAGGGTGGCTGGAATTTGGGCTTATATACTGTTTTAAGCTAAACAAGGAAAAGGGGTTTGGGGCTTCTGAGAGGAAGAGGAAAGAGATGAGAAGGTGATCAGGGAAAGCATGGTAAACAAGGCTTGTTTGGTAAACCTTACCTTGGATACGGGCTACCACAGGTGGCTTCTTCTCCTTCTCTATCCTGCTCCTCCCATTCTCTTATCAGATTTTCCTAGCATTCCTTCTTAATGAATCACTTCCACCTAAATCCTGGTCTCAGGTACTGCTTCTGTGGAGCCCAGCCTAAGACATCCTGCAAAGTCATCCATGATATCGTCCTTGTCTCATTCTCCAACTTCACCTCTTGCCAACAAATGCTGCGTCCTAAATGCAGCAGCAACATTAGAATGATGCTTGAGATTATCTGTACATGGCATGTGATCTTTCTATGCCCTTCCTCAGAGTCTTAGTCATCTTTTAATCGCTCTCACTTGCTACCATTAGATATTTGTTGAATGAATGAATGAATGAGTGCGTACATCTTAAAGTACTCTCTGTCCTTCATTGGCTATTGCAGGATAGGTAGAGGAAAGGACATGAGGCTTTGTTCTGTCACTTTGGGCAAGTTGGAGAATTTCACCATGCCCTCCAAACTCTGGGAAAGGAAAATAAGAAAATCTATTCATTCAACAAATATTTATTAAAAGTTTATTGTGTGCCTGTACTTTCCTGAGCACTGGAGAGGTAACAGTGAAACAAAGAGACTAAAAGTTACCTTCAGAGGTTTACATTCTAGAGGAGGAAATAGTAACAGCTAAAAAGAATTGGGGGTTACCATGTCCCAGGCACTGTCATATGGCTATAGATACAGATAGATAGATGATAGATAGGTAGATATCTGTATCTATATATCTCACTTCATTTAATTCTTACACAACACTTAAAGAATCTAACTTTCTTGAATTCTGACACATTAGGTAATTCTCATTATTATTTTCCTTTTGCATATAAGAAGAATAATACACAGAGAGTAAATAATAGACCTGGAGTTCAATCCCAAGTAGTAGTACTAAAGAAAATACTATGTATGACACAGTAAAAACTGTAAGGCAGACTTTTTTCAGGGGACTACTGCAATGAGGGTTTGTAGAGGGGAGAGAGATGGGGCTTAATTCTGAATACAACAAAGATAAGTAGATTTATAGCCAAGGATCAGGGCAGGAGTCAGTGGATGAAAAATTATTAAAAAGGAACTTCAGGGCTAGGGAAATTTTGGCTAAACTGACTTCATAGGATTTTTGCTGAAGGCAGGCCAGAGTGATAAGATATGAAGAGTTGAGGATGAGGAATGTGATCAGATATCAAGGGTGGGGGATTTTTTTCACTAAATTGACCCAGCAGGATTCTTGCTAAAACTGGGCTAAATGGGCCCAGGACAGAGCCCAAGGGCAAGGTCCAATCAGAAAGAGGACTCAGAAATAGCTTGACATGAGTTAGGTCAAAGGGAGAGTCTTTCAGAAGCATTTCAGAACCCATTATTCTTGTCTACTCTGCTCAGGGAGTGTAAGTGAAACTGAGAAGGACCCTGTGGGGCTCCTGGGCACGGGAGCCTTTCTGTTTAGCCTCCATGACCTTCCCTGAGTTCCAAAGGGCAGGTCCAAACAGTTGCTAATCAGAGGAGGAGGAGCAGTCAAGAAACAACAGTGCAGCCTCGGGGCAGGTCCTGGTTCACCTCAAGGGATACACAATATCTTTGAGCTCTTTACAGAACTAAAACCCCCAACAAGTGGAAGATGTCAGCATTCTTCATTCCAGAGAAGACCACCTGAGGCCAGATTAAAGAAACCAGAGAAGCTCATCAAGAGATCACCTGAGACCAGATTAAAGGAGTACAGGCCCTGCACACACCCTAATCCTATCAACAACCCCACCCTTGAACCATTGCTATAAAACTCCTCACCAACCTCCCCTGGGTTGGGACAAACAGTTTTTCAGGACAGGAGCCCGCTGTGTCTCCACTTTGCCTGGCAAAGCAATAAAGCTATTCTTTTCTTCTTCACCCCAAACTCTGTCTCTGAGATTCAATTTGGTCCCAGTGCACAGAGGCTGAGCTTTTGGCATCAGAAGAGCATGAAAAATGCCTTGACGTGGCAATACTAGTTGCAAACCTGTCTGCCTATCTGGTTTCCCTTGTCCTACAACGTGTCTCCTTCAAAATTCTGAAAACGGAAAATAATGAAACTCTGCTGATATCTAGTTTACCTAGATTAAAACTGCCACTTTGAGCAGGAATCACCCAAGAGGCAATGCAGTGAAGAGGTTGAAGTGAGAGTCAGGACTCAGGCTGAGCCAGAACCTGTACTGTAGTGGGGTCCATGTCCTCATCTCTATGATACCATGCTGAGAAATGTGGTTCTAAGGTTCTTTCCTCTAGTCCCTTGATAGCAACCTTAATGGTCTAGCTCTTAAGATCCCATCACCTTTACAGCATGTAATCTTGCATTATTTTTATCAGCCTACATACCTCATCTCCCCTGCTTGACAATAAGCCCTGTGTACAATGAATGCTCCCTTACACACCATGATATGCCATATAAACCATGCCATCCTGGGCATGTCTTACCATAGGGAATGAGTCTCTATATCCAGGGAATTCCCTTGCAAAGGCTCCTTCAAGACCACAGAGGGAATGAATAAAAGAGTCAAGATTTAGATGCAGGCCTACCCCATCCCAAGGCTGGTACTTTCAATACACACCCAGTGACTCAGGAAAGAGCAATTGCTTAAATAGAATTCTTCTGGCTCAGTGTATCATTCCTGAAAGCCTACTTCAAATATTTCTCCATCAGCCACACACACACACTCACTCACAAGTTCAACACATTTACTTTTCAGAACACCCCAGACGGTATATCTCACATTGTTATCTATCCTCCTGTGAGCAAACTAGGTTCCTGACCCAGATTCTCAGCTTGAAAACACCATGGGGATATACTACAGAGAAGTTAAAAAACAACAACAACAACAAGATTTTACCAATATTGATACTTTTTCTTTAGACTCATGGGAATTCATTGCATTGTTCCTAGCATGCCTTTATGTTTTAAACTACTAAATAATTATTTTTTTAAAAAAAGAACAGGGAGGCATTTTTCCCCACGGATATCAGTTTCATTGAGGATTCATGTAGTTTCAACTTCCCAGTGATACCCTAGTTCCCACAAGTCTATAAGAGTTGGGGTCCCAGCAGGAAATATAACATGCTCAGAAGGGGTAAATGAGGAGAATTTACAGAAGCAACCACGTAGAAAATAGTGGGCAGAGATAAGGGAAATTAATGAGGGTGATGTGGCACCTTAAGACTAGTATTAGTGGAGTTTGGGTCTCTGGAGCACAAGCCACTCATTCTCCTTACTTGGCCCCCACAATAAACCCTTCTATGCTATTTAAAAAAAAAAAAGACTAGTATTAGCAAGAAGCCATTAGCACCTTGAGTGTGAAAGAGTAAGTGGGGGAGTGTGTAGGGAGACCTAGTGAGCCATGGAGAGACCTCCAGAGAGAAGCCCAACCTCTAACCATCTGTAGCCTGAGCAGGGTGGGGAGGGGTAGATAACTCTCTCATTCCACCTTCCCATCTCTTGCTGGTGCTTCCCATTGGCCTTACACAACCAGGAGGCTAGGTGATGCAGATTCCAGGGCACAGGGCAGGGTGAAGATTGGAGAGAGATCTGGAGAGGCAAAGTGAGACTCTAGCTCAGAAGCCAACCTCTTTTGCCTGGTGCCCAGCTCTTCAGAAGTCAGATGTCAGAAAAGGGACAGTCGAGGCTGAATGCAGAGTATGATATGTCTGCTATTCTGGGTGTGAACAAGCATCCATTTGTTTAAAATAGGAAATCTCCTCTTCAGTAACTAATGGTTGGATGGATACATTAGCTATGCTTTCCATAAAGGGGAAAAGTCAATCAACAAGGTATAGAAGAGAAAGAAGTGAATCAAATGCTATAATTAGGAAGCATAACCGAAACAGTTGTGCATTTAACATCTGAAAATTCAAATATGTTGCTGGGGTGGCCAAAGGGGAAAAGAGAACTTAAGTAATGTAGGAAATTCTGTCCACCACACACTGCATAAGCTAGATTTCATTGTGGAATACTGAATTAAAGTCCTCCGAAAAATCTAGTAACTTAGTAACTTTTGTTTCTGTATATAAAAAATCTTAAATGCTTAATAATGCCCTTAGAAGGTCACAAATAAGTAGCCCTTGATCATACAAAGAAATAAAAATCTAACTAATTATTTGCCATTCAGTCATAAGAACCAAGGGTAGGACTTTAATATTGGATGGGTTTGAACTCCTCTAGAACACTCTTGGGGTTAACTAGTGAACTCTGATCTCAAAACCAGCATAGATTATGTTGTGCTATAGTAACAGATATCCCCCAAACTTCAGGGGCTTAAACAAATAAGGGTTTATTTCGCTTTTTCCAGCTTTATTGAGGTATAACTGACTAATAAAAGGTATATATATTTAAGGGGCGTAACATGATGATTTAATATACGTATACATTGTGAAATGATTACTATAATCATAGTCAAGTTAAGTAACACATCCATCACCTCACATAATTACCTTGTTTTTGTTTGTTAAGAACACTTAAGATCTACTCTCTTAGCAAATTTCAAGTATACAATACAGTACTGTTAACTATAGTCACCATGCTGTACATTATACACTCAGAAGTTACGTGTCTTGTAACTGAAAGTTTGTAGCTTTGACCAACATCTCCTTATTTTCCCCCTCCCCCAGCCCCTGGCAACCACCGTTCTACTCTCTGGTTCTATGAGTTCAACTTTTTTAGACTCCACATATAAGTGAGATCATACAGTATTTGTTTTCTGTGTCTGGTTTATTACACTGAATATAATGTCTTCCAGGTTCATCCATGTTGTTGCAAATGGCAGCATTTCCTTCTTTTCTCTGACTGGGTAATATTCCACTGTATAAGTATACCACATTTTCTTTTTCTATTCATCCATCAGTGGACATTTAGGGCTTATTTCTCACTCAGCCAGCTGGGGGCTCTTCTCTCTGTCATCTTGTCTTCTCTCTTCTCTCTAGGACCCAGGATGATGGAGCTCCCACAATACCAAACATGTCAGGCTGTGGTTATAGAAAGGAGGGTCTCACAATGTTAATCAAATGTTTGCACTAAGAGTGACATATGACTCTACAACTCATATCTCACTGGCCAGAATTAGTCACATGGCTCCACTCAGTGGGGCTAAGAATAGCAGTTGTCATGCATCCAGAAGGTGGAGAGCCAGAAATATTTGATGTTTAGAATTAATGGCTATCATATCAATATAATGCCCTTTCCTGTATCCTGAGAATGGCAGTTGGGACCTGGGATTCTGAACAGAGTGGAAAGTTGGGATCTTCAGACTACGTGGTCACAGAGAGAATTAAGCAGTTAAGTCACTGAACCTGTGCCCATGTCATCAGGACAGTATCTTTTAGAAGACTGAAAATGTGGCCGGTGGTGTCACTTGCCAGTGTTTCAGTGCTTTAGAGACACAGTTAACATTTTTTTTTACCATGAAACCCCATAGAAATGTATGTGACATATATACACGTATCTATATACTTCATACATGTACTACTATGCTAACACATTATGTACATTACTAAACGCAGAAAGACGTTTAAAGGATGAGAAAAACAAATATATGCTCTATTATGTTTCCCACCAAATACATCATCTCACACCCTCCCTGGGATATTTGGACCCCACTTTGGAGACCCTCTCCTTTACAGAAGTGAGATGTTTAAGCCGCATTCTTAAGGGTGGGAGACTAACAAGACTAATTTTATGTATATGTTTACATAAAATTATCTGTAATCCCAGCTATAACCTCAAAGTTATAACTGTTAATATCTTGGTACATTTCCTCTTTCTCTGTATAGCTACCCAGATATGGAAGTTTTTTTGTTGTTTGTTTGTTTGTTTTGCAGTACGCGGGCCTCTCACTGTTGTGGCCTCTCCCGTTGCGGAGCACAGGCTCCGGACGCGCAGGCTCAGTGGCCATGGCTCACGGGCCCAGCCGCTCCGCGGCATGTGGGATCTTCCCGGACCGGGGCGCGAACCCGTGTCCCCTGCATCGGCAGGCGGACTCTCAACCACTGCGCCACCTGGGAAGCCCGGGAAGTATTTTTAAAACAGAAATTATAATGAACAAACTGCTTTGTAATCTCCTTTCCTCACGAACACACTGTGAACAATATACTGCATATTCTTCTACATCATTTTTATCACTTTTTTCACTTTGTTTTAGCAGTAATATATGTTCATTGTGGAATCATATTAAATGTGTATAAGCAAAGAGAAAAAAAATTACCCATTTTCCGTTATCCAGACATAACCATTTTTAATACTTTGCTGTTGTGGGGATTTTTTGTCCGGTTTCTTTTCAATACACTCAGAGTCTTCCATTAATGGGATCACATTATGCGTCCTTTTCTGTACACTGTTTTATCATTTTGTATTTATTGTATATACTCTTTCGTGAAATGAAATACTCTCCTACAACACAACTGGAAGGACTCTGCATGGCAATGTTTCCAAAACTGATGTTCTCTCAACATTATTCTAAAAGATTCTAACAGGTACATTGAGGAAAATAAATGTTCGGAAAATACTGCCTATTTGAATTGTTATAATACACAATTAAAGTCTCTGAAAATCCTACAGCTAAAGAAGAATATTTAACTTTGTTTAACATGGTGTTTCTAAAATTTATTCAAGCATGACTCACTTTTTTGAGGCACTTCAAATAACATCCTTCAGAGCAGTGCCGATTACTCTGTAATTATATTCCAGTTCTGCTTTCTTAAACTTACAGGTTGTCACAATTATTAACCACAAATACCTGCATTGTAATGAATATTCTTGTTCCTATATCTCATGCCCTTCATGTATTTTAATATACGTTTAATAAAGCAGAATTGTCAATTCAAAGCTATGGAGATTTTGGAAGCATCTCTTCCGACAAATCACTTTCCGGAAATGCTGAACTTATTTATACTCCCATTGTAAGGACATAAGAATACCCATTTCCGGGCTTCCCTGGTGGCGCAGTGGTTGAGAGTCCACCTGACGATGCAGGGGACACGGATTCGTGCCCCGGTCCGGGAGGATCCCACATGCCGTGCAGGCAGCTAGGCCCGTGAGCCATGGCCGCTGAGCCTGCACGTCTGGAGCCTGTGCTCCGCAACGGGAGAGGCCACAGCAGTGATAGGCCCGCGTAATGCAAAAAAAAGAATACCCATTTCCATTCAACCATGTCAGCACTGGACATTATCACTAAAAAAGTAAGTAAATACATACATAATTGGTCTTCCTATTTCCAAAGCAATTAATGTTTATTGTAGAAAAATTTTTTTAATTAATATAAGAAAAGAGAGAGTGAAATCACCTATAATCCCACAACTCAAATATAATCACTATCAACATGGGAGGCAATATATAACTATGGGTGTTTTGTTTTAAACAAACCTATAATTATGCAAACTCTATATCATGCTATTTTACAGTTAACATTATGTCTATAAAATGTTATTTCATTGTTTAAATTTGTAGTTGTTTTAATATCAGCAAAGCTGAGTGGTTTTTCATATGTTTATTATCTCTTGGTTTCTTTTAGATAATGGTTTTTTAAAATTAATTAATTAATTAATTTAGGGCTGCATCGGGTCTTCATTGCTGCACGTGGGCTTTCTCTAGTTGCAGCGAGCGGGGTCTACTCTTCGTTGTGGTGAGTGGGCTTCTCATTGCAGTGGCTTCTCTTGTTGCAGAGCGTGGGCTCTAGGCACGCAGGCTTCAGTAATTGTGGCACGTGGGCTCAGTAGTTGTGGCTCACAGGCTCTAGAGCGCAGGCTCAGTAGTTGTGGTGCATGGGCTTAGTTGCTCCATGGCATGTGGGATCTTCCTGGACCAGGGCTTGAATCCATGTCCCGTGGATTGGCAGGCAGATTCTTAACCATTGCACCACCGGGGAAGTCCACAGATAATTGTTTATTCACATCTTATGCTCATATTTCTGTTAAAGTCTTTGTGTTTTTCTTATTGTTTTTGGGTTGCTGCTTATATATATATTTAGTAACTACTATTTTTCATGTATGTTGTAAATATTTTCCCCACATTACTGTTTAGTTTTCAATTTTACATATGTAGCTTTTTCACAAGGAAATTTCTGGTTATTATGAAGTTAAATCTATAAAAGTTCTTTTCTTTAGACATTGGTCATGTAAAGATTGGAAATCCCTTCAGTTCTTCAAGAAAGTATTATTTTCAGAAAATCTGAATAGACCCATCACTACTACAGAGATTAAAACAGTAATCAAAAGGTTTCCTCCCCAGAAAAGTTCAGAGCCAGATGGCTTCACGGGTGAATTCTACCAAACATTCAAAGACGATTTAATACTTATCTTTTGCAAACTATTCCAAAAATTTGAAGAAAAGGGAACACTTCCTAATTCATTTTATAAGGCCAACATCACACTGATGCCAAAACCAGACAAAGACAAGTACAAAAAAAAAAAAATTACAGGCCAATATCTCTGATGAACACAGATGAAAAATCCTCAGCAAAGTATTAGCAAACCAAATTCAATGGTATATCAAAATGATACACCATACACCATGATCAAGTTACTCCAGGGATGCAAGGATGATTAAACATCTGGAAATCTATCAATGTGATATACCACATTAACATAGGAAAAAAATATGGTCATCTCAATAGATGCAGAAAAAGCATTTGACAAAATTCAACACCCATTTATGATTAAAAAACTCTCAATAAAATGGGTATAGAAGGGACGTACCTCAATATAATAAAGGCCATATATGAAAACCCACAGCTAACATCACACTCAATGGTGAAAAATTGAAAGCTATCTTCCTAAGATCAGGAACAAGACAAGTATGCCCACTCTCACCACTCCTATTCCACAAAGTATTGGAAGTCCTAGCCAGAGCAATTAGACAAGAAAAAGAAATAAAAGACATCCAAACAGGAAAGGACGAAGTAAAACTGTCACTAATTGCAGATGATATGATTTCATCTGTAGAAAACTCCAAAGACTGCACCAAAAAAACCTATTAGAAATAATAAATGAATACAATAAAGTTGCAGGGTACAAAATCAATATACAAAAATCTGTTGCATTTCTATACACTACCAACAATGAGCTAGCAGAAAGAAATTAAGAAAACAATCCATTTACAATCACAAAAAAAGAATAAAATACCTAGGAATAAATTTAACCAAGGAGATGAAAGACCTGTACACTGAAAGCTATAAGACATTGTTGAAAGAAACTGAAGAAGACACAAATAAATGGAAAGATATTCTGAGCTCATTGATTGTAAGAATCAACATTATCAGAATGTTCTTATTAACTAAAGCAATCTACAGGTTCAGTGCAATCCCTATCAAAATCCCAAGGGCATTTTTCATAGAAATAGAACAGAAAGTTCTAAAATGTATATGGAACCACAAAAGATCCTGAATAACCAAAACAATCCTGAGGAAAAAGAACAAAGTTGGAGTATCACACTCCCTGGTTTCAAACTATACTACAAAGCCATAGTAATCAAAATATGATGGTATTGGCAGGAAAACAGACATATAGATCAACGGAACAGAACTGAGAGCCCAGAAATTAACCCACACATATATGGACAATTAATTTACTACAAAGGAACAAAGAACACACCATGGAGAAAAATTAGTCTCTTCCATAAATGGTGTTGGGAAACCTGAACAGCCACGTGCAAAAAAAAAAAAAAAAAGGGTAGCCAGACCACTATCTCACACCTTTAATGGATTAAAGACTTGAATGTAAGACCTGAAACCATAAAGCTCCTACAAGAAAGCACAGGCAGTATGCTCTTTGACATTGGTTTTAGCAATACCTTTCTATATATGTATCCTCAGGCAAGGGAAATGAAAGTAAACAAATGGGATTACATCAAACTAAAAAACTTCTTCACAGCAAAGGAAACCATCAACAAAACAAAAATATAACCTACTGAATAAGAAAAGATATTTGCAAATGATATATCTGATTAAAAGTTAATATCCAAAATATATAAAGAACACATACAACTCAACAACAAAAAAACAAACAACCTGACTAAAAAATGGGCAGAGAAGCTGAACAGATATTTTTCCAAAGAAGACATACAGGTGGGCAACATGCCCATGAAAAGATGTTCAACACCACTAATTATAGGAACATGCAAATTGAAACCACAGCAAGCTATCACCTCACACCTATCAGAATGGCTATTATCAAAGAGACAAGAAATAATAAGTGTTGACAAGGATGTGGAGAAAAGCGTACCCTCCTACACTGTTGGTGGGAATGTAAACTGGCACAGCCACTATGGAACACGGTATGGAGATTCCTCGAAAAATTAAGAAGAGAGCTACCATATGACCCAGCTATCCTACTTCTGAGTATTTATCCAAAGGATACAAAACTACTCATCCAAAGAGAAATCTGTACCCTCACATTCATCAAGACATTATTCACAATTGCCAAGATACGGGAAAACCTCAACAACATGTGAATGGATAAAGAGGATGCCATATATATATATATATATATGCATATATATATACATGTGTATATATATATACATATATATATACATATACACACACACACACACACATATATATATATACACAATGAAATACTACTCAGCCATAAGAAAGATGAAATCTTGCCATTTGTGACAATATGGATGGACCTTGAGGGTATTATGCTAAGTGAAATAAGTCAGATAAAGACAAATACCGCATGATTCCACTCATATAAGAAATATAAAAAATCTAATAAACAAACAAACAAAATCAAAATATATGAACAAACCAAACACGTAGATACATAGAACAGAGTAGTGGTTACCAGATGGGAAGGGGTTGGGGGGAGGGAGAAATGGGTAAAGGGGATCAACTACATGGTTACGTACAGAAAACAAATTTTTAGTGGCGAGCATGTTGTACCATATACAGAAGTAGAAATACAATGATGTACACATGTAACTTATATTACTTATATATAACTTATAAATCAGTGTAACAGAAATTAATTAATTAATAAAAGTTACCAACTAAAAAAAGATTATATTATTTTCTTCCAGTATTGATGGTTTTACACCTTTGATCCAGCAGGTGCGCCAGATCCAGGAAGACGGGTTTTATGCATCCTTTAATTTATATTCAAACCTTGCCCACATGATTTAAGTTATCATGCTGTGCACAAACATCTCTCAAATTCCAGCCCAGTTCTTTACCTTTTGTGGTCACCAGAATGTTAAAAGTATACTATGTCTTCCTCCTTACCATCTTTGCAAATCTAAATATCCTGCTGACTGTGGCATGTTCTTTTTGCCAGCAAGTTCTGTCCATTTAACTCTATTGATTCAAACTATTTTACTTCTAATAATGAAAGAGTAGGTACAAAATATTCTCAAGTACATATACCCATTTAAAAAATCTCTCATCAAATATCTTTTCATCTTCCTGTTATTCAGTCTAATACATTTCCTTACTCTTGAAACAGATTTGTGCTGATCGATATTACCCATCAAACGGCCTCCAATATAATAAAGACAGCGCTTGTACGAAACTTTCAGCAGGGGAAACGGTGAGATCAGCTTTAAGCTTTAATGAATTTGACTACATAAAAATTACAAACTTCTGCTAGCAAAAAAAAAAAAACAATTAAAATAAATATTTAATATCACTAATAATCAAAAAAGTTTGCACTAAAATAATAATGAGAAACATTTTTCACCTATAACATTAGGAAAGATTAAAGAATGATAACCGCCTGTGTTTGCAAGGGCACAATCAAATATGAGGTTGCCACAGTGGTTGGGAATATAAAAGCTTATACCAAATTTCTGGAAGCCAAGCTGGCAGTACCCATCAAGAGTTTTTAAAGGTCATTTGCCTTAGTATTTCTATTTCTAGAAAACTGACCTCAAGAAATGATCACACATATGCAAAGCAATTTTTGCACAAGGGTGTTCATTGCTAAATCATTTGTGATATCAACAACTTTAGTGCACAGTTTGGAGTTGGTTAATTACATTTTGATGCATCCACATTCTGGAATACTATGTAGCTATTAAAAATCATGTTGCAAAAGAAAAATTAATGACATGGAAAAGTGTGCAATACACTGCTGGGTTAGCAATGGTGGTGTGAGAGCAGTGGAAGCGAGGAGCTGATGCCAGGAAAGGCACAAAGTGATAGATGCCTTTCATGAGCTTGCCTGGGCCAGTTCAGAGGTAGGCTGGAGGGAACAGTATGATATGAGGAAATGGTTTGGGAGTCTGGAACTATAGGGGTGAGTTGGCTATGGTCAGTGTCCGCATAAAAGGGACAGGGACAGAGAGAAGCAAGGGAAACTTCAGTGATCTTTTTCTTAAATTCTCCATCAACTTCTGAAAAGTCTTCCTATGGTCTGGACATTTTTCACATTATAAGCATCTCCTCCTCAAGCTAGAAGCCTCCAGAACTAACCCTCCCAGACTCCCTTCCAACCATGGCACAGTGATGTGACCTGGGATCTGCCAATCATACAAGCCCCTGTGGGATTTTAGTTTGGATGAGAGCAATCTGAGGGACAGATACTGCCTGGAAGTCATCTTCTGATGAGAATATCTAGGGATGCTTTGAAGAATAGGAGACAGCCTCATGATGTGGATGAACTTCATTCCTAGCTGTGTACTCTCCAACCTTGACTCAAGCCTTTTGAAGATTCTGTGAAGGAGCTACCCGATATCCTATTTTAAAAATTCCTTTTCACTAGCTGAAGTGAGTTCAGTTGTTTGTAATCAAGCACAACTAACTCAGACCCTACTATTGTTGCAGTGCCCACTATGTGCTCAGTGTATTAAATACATGTATCTCATTTAGTCCTCTTCTACCATCCCAGCTCCTCAGTCAGTAAGTGGCAAAGCGGAGAATGTATCCCCAGATCTGCAAGAACCTCAAACCCATTCTCTAGCCGTGAGCAAGATTTCACTCCTCTGTAACCCTCTGTGTTCTAACTATAGAATGAGCAGTTTGGGATAGAAAGATCTCTGAATTTACTTCCATTTAAAGTAAGTATCAATAGATAGTTCTTTGTCCTGGAGGATTTTGCCCCATTGCTACAGGGAATTCAAGAAATCCCTGTTGGGTGTCTGACGTGGTGGCCATCTTTCCACCATCCTAAGAAGAAGCTGGTGAAATGAGATTAATCCAGAGCCTGCCAGTGACCCAGGGGCTTGAACCTCAAGGCCCATCAGTATTGCCCAGCACTGGATACGCTCTGGAGTTACTCTCGATAGCCGTAAACTCACATTCCCAGGAGACTGTTTCCCACCCTGACAGCCCTCAGGTCACCAGAAGCACTGCCCTCATAAACACTTTTCCAGATAGGCTTCCAAGGGCTTTGACAGAGAAGCTGAAGCAGTGGATTCCAATGAACAAAGTATAGGACTAGCACTGGGGAAACTGGCTGTTTTCCCAGCCATGTTACTAGCCGGTGGCCCTATACAAGCCATGGGACAGTTCTCATCCTGTTTCCTCCCCTGAAAAATTAAGGACTGTGGTCCAGACAAAATGAGATAATGCTAGTAGAAGTTCTTTGAAAAATGAAAAGCAATGTACAAATGTGAGGGGCTATTATTAATTTAGAGAGGAATCGAAGAATCTAAAACTGTCTTGCATTTGAATAGTGCTTCTTATTTTGCAACACGCTTTTCTCATTTTGTCCTCATAGCCACCATATGAGAAAGTAGGGCAGTTATTATTATCTCCATTTTACAGATGAGGAAACAGAAGGAAAAGTGGCAGTGCCAGCGCTGGAGGCCAGGCATCCTGATTTCCAAACCCAGATTCATTCTTGCATATTTGCAGGTAATTTTCTCCTATCCACCATGCAGGTGACACAGAATAGACATTAGAGTACACCGGTCAGTAATGGGGTTGGAAAATTGTCAGCAAGATCTGAACCAACAGAAGAATGTTTGGCCTACATTACTCATTTTGGACTAACAAGTGAGCTTTCTATGAAAAAATGTAGATTTCTGGGGTTTCTCCATTGCAAAGGAGGACAGGTTAAAAACCAGAATTAGACAAATATTAAATGCTGAAAGAGACTCAGCATACCTTTTATAGAATGTGCACCCCACGCCTGTCATCTTCTTTCTTCCATCCTAGAACTCAAGAGTCAGCATCAACAGTGTGACCTCCACAGTCTGTACCAGCATTAGGCTGTCCCTGGAGCCATCCCACAGAAAATTAATGTCTAAGTAGGAAGCTCAGGTTGCAGACTCACAGGCAAGTTTGATTTTATTATCACCACTGGAACAATTATGAAGAGGACATTTCAGGTGCTTTGGGTTTTACAGAGCACTTCTGCACCCACTGGAGTTTCCAAATAAGCCTGTACGGTAGATTGATTCCATTCTTAGAAGTGACTTAACCAAAGAACATGCAGCTAAGGAAGTTTTATAATTTGAGTTGTGAGCAAACCCAATTGTCCTCTTATGTAACTGTGGTCATTGGATTCTTGTCCAGCATACTCCCTTGAGGGTTGGCCATTTGATTGGCTTAACCTCACAAATGTGTATAACAGTTCCAAGCCTGAAGAGGCACCATGTGTTTCCATTGTCCTCTTTCACTCATGTGACCTACTCCAAGAAGAGTGTGCCCTAAGAAGTGGCTAATCCAAAAAGAATGAGGAGACACATGGAGGGGCCCTGAACCCAACGTGAAAGCTGATGCTCACAGCATGGAGTCCAACACAGCAAAGTCAAAGAGCAGCCAAGCCATGGATGAATCAGCATGAAATAAATGCTGGGGGTTCAAGGCTTCCACACTATTGGATAGTTTGTAATGCAAAATATTGCTGCAATGGTTGACTGGCACAGTTGCCTTTACTAGAAGAAGTGATTATAAATTATAGGGTCCATGAGGATTAAAAAAAGGATTCTTGATTCTTCATGGGCGGCAGGTAAGAACTTCTTTCTCTACACATAAAGCAAGAAGAGTTCCATTTCTTTATCTTAAAGCAAACTCATTACAGCTCCAAGTTTACAAGTGCTAAAGTGATGACATGACCAATATCACTCAGTCCTAGACTCCCTCCCCACTATATGGTCTCATATAAAATTCCTAAGCATATGTATCACCAGCCAAGTGGAGGAGAGGCCAAGGAGGTCCCCAGTTTTGCCCTTGCTCTTTCACTGCTCTGGAACCCCACCGACATCATTACTGTTGCAGCCAAGTTCAGAAATCACAGTGGTGAAATGGAAGACTTCACTTTTTACTGATTGGTGTCATCCAAGATTTGACTGGGTCAGGCTAAATGGAAAGTCCTTAGATGCTATTGAGTCTGACCGTAAGAAGAGTTGGATGATCTATATAGTTTAAAAAATTTACAGTGAGTCTCAATGATCTCAGAAATACAAAGACATCTCTAGGTTTCTCCATTCATTCAAGACTTCTTTGATGTCTCTCAAAAATGCTTATATTTGTGCTTGGTTAGGTCCTGCACGTTTCTTATTAAGTGTATTACTAGGTTACTTACAGAGGTTCCTCATTGCCAAGGATAAATGCCAAGTTCCTTTGCGCGCCTAGAAATGGTCTTCATTTTCTGACACCTACCTACCTTAGTAGGCTAATTTCTCACTCTTCCTGGTGGCCACGTTATGTTTCATTCATGGCGAATGACATGAATATGCTATCCCATTTCCTTGCTTTATGCTTTTATAGATACCTTCCTCTTTGCTTAGGATATTCATCTGGCATCACCTGCTTATACTTTAAGGTCTACTTCTAAAAGCACCTGCTCTTTAGTAAGGCAAGGACTCAGGTGAGGCAAGACATGTACCCAGGATACAAAATTTAGAGGCACTCAAGGTCATGTCAGTGCCTCCTTAAATTCTGTGCCGTCTATCATTGTTCATTTTAACAGCCCTCACAATCCTAAACTCACACTTCACTCTGGCCAACATAGTACCAATCATCCTTTTAGTATTTGCAGCCTGTGAAGCAGCTATCGGACTGGCCCTACTAGTTATAATCTCCAATACATATGGTACCGACTACGTACAAAACCTTAACCTCCTTCAATGCTAAAATTTATTATCCCTACCATTATACTAATACCTTTAACTTGATTATCAAAAAGTAACTTTATTTGAATCAATACCACAACTCACAGCTTATTAATCAGCTTTACAAGCCTACTCCTACTCAACCAATTTAACGACAATAGCGTCAAGTACTCCTTGACATTTTTCTCTGACTCCCTTTCTACACCACTCTTAATATTAACAATGTGACTTCTCCCACTGATACTAATAGCAAGCCAATCACATCTCCTAAAAGAACCACTTACCCGAAAACAACTCTACATTACAATACTAATTATACTACAAACCCTTTTAATCATAACCTTCACTGCTATAGAATTAATCATGTTTTACATCACATTTGAAGCTACACTAATTCCTACCCTCATCATCATCACCCGTTGAGGCAACCAAACAGAACGACTCAACGCAGGACTCTATTTCTTATTCTACACACTCATAGGATCCCTCCCCCTACTAGTAGCACTAACATATTTACAAAATACACTAGGTTCTCTTAACTTCCTATTATTACAATACTGAGCCCAACCACTACCTACTTCCTGGTCTAACACTCTCATATGACTAGCTTGCATAATAGCTTTCCTAGTAAAAATACCTCTATACGGTCTACATCTCTGATTACCGAAAGCACATGGAGAAGCCCCCATTGCAGGTTCAATAGTACTTGCAGCCGTATTATTAAAACTCGGAGGCTATGGCATACTACGAATCACATCAATCCTCACCCCCGTAACAGAACATATAGCCTACCCCTTCCTTGTACTATCCCTATGAGGAATAATTATAACCAGCTCTATTTGTTTACGCCAAACAGACCTAAAGTCATTAATCGCATACTCCTCAGTTAGCCACATAGCACTCGTCATCGCAGCCGTCCTCGTCCAAACTCCTTGAAGCTACATAGGAGCCACCGCTCTAATAATTGCCCACGGTCTTACATCCTCTATATTATTCTGTCTAGCAAATTCAAATTACGAACGAATTCATAGCCGAACCATAATCCTAGCACGAGGCCTACAAATCTTTCTCCCACTAATAGCCACCTGATGACTACTAGCATGCCTAGCAAACCTCGCCCTACTCCCTACCATCAACCTGATTGGAGAACTACTCGTAATCATATCAACCTTCTCATGATCAAACCTCACCATCATCCTCATGGGAACAAACATCGTAATCACAGCCCTCTACTCCTTATATATATTAATCATAACACGACGCGGCAAGTATACCCACCATATTAGCAACCTTACCCCTTCTTTTACACGAGAACACACCTTAATAGCCCTACACATCATCCCTCTACTACTCCTGTCACTAAACCCTAAAATCATTCTAGGCCCCCTTTATTGTAAGTATAGTTTAAAAAGAACATTAGTCCGTGAAGCTAAAAACAGAAGACAAAACTTCTTACTTACCGAAAAAGTACTGCAAGAACTGCTAATTCATGCCCCCCACACCTAATAATGTGGCTTTTTCAAACTTTTAAAGGATAGTAGTTATCCATTGGTCTTAGGAACCAAAAACTTGGTGCAACTCCAAATAAAAGTAATGAACTTATTCACCTCCTCCACCTTACTCACACTACTTATATTGGTCACCCCCGTTATAGCATCTGGTACAAATCTCTACAAAAACAACAAATACCAACATTATGTAAAAAATATAACCCTATCTGCCTTCATTACCAGCCTAATCCCCATAACAATGTTCATCCACACAAATCAAGAAATACTCACCTCAAACTGACACTGAATCACCACCCAGACCCTGAAACGAACCCTCACCTCAAACTGACACTGAATCACCACCCAGACCCTGAAACGAACCCTCACCTCAAACTGACACTGAATTACCACCCATACCCTGAAACGAACCCTCAGCTTTAAACTGACACTGAATCACCACCCATACCCTTAAACGAACCCTCAGCTTTAAACTGACACTGAATTACCACCCATACCCTTAAACGAACCCTCAGCTTTAAACTGACACTGAATTACCACCCATACCCTTAAACGAACCCTCAGCTTTAAACTGACACTGAATTACCACCCATACCCTTAAACGAACCCTCAGCTTTAAACTGACACTGAATTACCACCCATACCCTTAAACGAACCCTCAGCTTTAAACTGACACTGAATTACCACCCATACCCTTAAACGAACCCTCAGCTTTAAAATAGACTACTTCTCACTTATATTTATACCCGTAGCATTTCATTACATGGTCAATCATAGAGTTTTCAATCTGATATATGCACTCTGATCCTAACATCAACCAATGCTTCAAATATTTACTTATTTTCCTCATTACCATACTCATCCTAGTCACAGCTAACAACCTCTTCCAATTATTTATCGGATGGGAAGGGGTGGGAATCATATCTTTCTTATTAATTGGCTGATGATTCGGACGGACAGACACCAATACAGCCGCCCTTCAAGCAATCCTATATAACCGTATCGGGGATATCGGATTCCTCCTATCTATAGCCTGATTCCTATCTAACATGAACTCATGAGACCTACAACAAATCTTTATACTCAACCAAAACCCCTCCAACCTCCCCCTCATAGGACTTACACTAGCCGCAGCTGGAAAATCAGCCCAATTTGGATTACACCCCTGACTACCCTCAGCAATAGAAGGTCCCACTCCAGTCTCAGCCCTACTCCACTCAAGCACAACAGTCGGAGCAGGGATCTTCCTACTTACCTGTTTCTACCCTCTAGTAGAGAATAATAAACTCATTCAAACAATAATACTTTCTCTAGGCGCCCTTACCACTCTATTTACAGCTATTTGCGCCCTAACCCAAAATGATATTAAAAAAACTATTGCTTTCTCCACCTCCAGTCAACTCGGTCTAATAATAGTAACCATGGGCCTCAACCAACCTCACCTAGCATTCCTGCATATCTGCACACACGCCTTCTTTAAAGCTATATTATTTCTATGCTCCGGCTCCATCATCCACAATCTAAATAACAAACAAGACATTCGAAAAATAGGAGGACTATACAAAATCCTTCCCTTTACTACAACCGCCCTTATCACTGGCTGCTTCGCACTAACAGGAATACCATTCCTCACAGGATTCTACTCTAAAGACCTCATCATCGAAGCCGCCACTTCGTCTTATACCAACGCCTGAGCCCTACTACTAACACTAATCGCCACCTCCCTAACAGCTATTTACAGCACTCGCATTATTTTCTTTACTCTACTAGAACAACCTCGCTTCTCTCCTCTTATAAGCATTAATGAAACTAACCCCATGCTGATTAATCCTATCAAACGCCTACTGATCGGGAGCATCTTCGCCAGATTCATCCTCTCTAACGATATACCCCCAATAACTACCCCTTTAATAACTACACCTTTACACCTGAAACTAACAGCCCTTATAGTAACAATCTTAGGCTTCATTCTCGCATTCGAAATTAATACCTATTCAAAAAACCTAAAATACCCACACCCATCAAATTCCACCAACTTCTCCACCCTGCTAGGTTACTTCCCCACTATCATACATCGCCTACCCCCTCACTTGGTCTTAACAATAAGCCAAAAACTCGCAACTTCCCTACTAGATCTAACCTGAACAGAAACTATCCTGACAAAATCTATAGCCTCTATTCAACTAAAGGCCTCCCTACTAACTTCAAACCAGAAAGGTCTCATCAAATTATACTTCTTATCCTTCCTCATCACCATAATCCTTACCATACTATTATTTAATTACCCCAAGTAATCTCCATAATAACTACAACACCAATAAATAACGATCACCCAGTAACAATAACCAATCAGGTACCATAACTATATAAAGCAGCAATCCCTATAGCTTCCTCACTAAAAAACCCGGAATCTCCCGTATCATAAATAACTCAATCCCCTAATCCATTAAACTCAAACACAAAACTCACTTTTTCACCTCCTAAAACATACAGCACCACTAAAAACTCTACCATCAAACCTAAAAGAAACCCCCCTAACACAACTTTGTTAGAAACCCAAACTTCAGGATACTGCTCAGTAGCTATAGCTGTTGTATAACCAAATACAACTAATATTCCCCCTAAATAAATCAAAAATACTATTAAACCTAAAAACGAACCCCCAAAACTAAAAACAATTCCACACCCTATAGCACCACCCACAATCAACCCTAAACCCCCATAAATAGGTGAAGGCTTCGAAGAAACCCCTACAAGACTAATTACAAAAATAACGCTTATAATAAAAACAACATAGATTGTCATTATTCTCACATGGACTCCAACCACGACCAATGACATGAAAAATCATCGTTGTAATTCAACTACAAGAACCTTAATGACCAACATCCGAAAAACACACCCACTAATAAAAATTCTCAACAACGCATTTATCGACCTTCCCACCCCATCCAACATTTCCTCGTGATGGAACTTTGGCTCCCTACTAGGTCTCTGCCTAATCATACAAATCTTAACAGGCTTGTTCCTAGCAATACATTACACACCGGACACCTCAACTGCTTTTTCATCAGTCGCACATATCTGTTGAGACGTTAACTACGGCTGAATCATCCGATACCTACACGCAAATGGAGCCTCTATATTCTTCATTGGCCTCTACATCCACATCGGACGTGGCCTATACTACGGTTCCTACATGTTCCAAGAAACATGAAATGTCGGCGTACTTCTGCTACTAATAGTTATAGCTACCACATTTGTAGGCTATGTCTTACCCTGAGGACAAATATTCTGAGGTGCAACCGTTATCACTGACCTCCTATCAGCAATCCCTTACATCGGCAACACCTTAGTGGAATGAATCTGAGGTGGATTCTCCGTAGACAAGGCAACACTAACACGTTTCTTCGCCTTCCACTTTATCCTCCCATTTGTCATCACAGCATTAGTAGCTGTCCACTTGTTATTCCTCCACAAAACGGGATCCAACAATCCCACAGGAATCCCATCTAATATAGATATAATCCCATTCCACCCTTACTACACAATCAAAGATATCTTAGGCGCTCTACTATTAATCCTGACCTTACTGGCACTAACCCTATTCACGCCCCACCTCTTAGGAGACCCTGATAACTACACCCCAGCAAACCCACTAAGCACCCCAGCACACATCAAGCCAGAATGATATTTCCTGTTTGCATACGCAATCCTACGATCAATTCCTAATAAACTAGGAGGAGTACTAGCACTACTACCTTCCATCCTCATCTTAGTATTTATTCCAATGCTTCAAACATCCAAACAACGAAGTATAATATTCTGACCCTTTAGCCAACTCTTATTTTGAACTTTAATTGCAGACCTCCTAACCCTAACATGAATCGGAGGCCAACCTGTAGAACACCCATATATTATTGTTGGCCAATTAGCATCTATTTTATATTTTCTCCTGATCCTAGTGCTAATGCCAACAGTCAGCCTTATTGAGAATAAACTCCTAAAATGAAGAGTCTTTGTAGTATAATAAAATACCTCGGTCTTGTAAACCGGAAAAGGAGAATCTCACTCCTCCCTAAGACTCAAGGAAGAAACATTTAAACCTCACCACCAACACCCAAAGCTGGAATTCTTCATAAACTACTCCTTGAAAAAGTTTATTGTATGATCACTAAAACACTACAGTACTATGTCAGTATTAAAAACAACCTGTTTCAAAACATTTTACTGTAAATATTACATATACATATATACATACATGTTAATATCTTAGTCTCTCCTTATAAATATCCATATGTACATGCTATGTATTATCGTGCATTCATTTATTTTCCATATGGCATGTTAAAGCCCGTATTAAATCTTATTAATCTTACAAATTACATAATAGGTATGCTCTTACATATTATATGTCCCCTAACAATTTTATCTCCATTATATCCTATGGCCGCTCCATTAGATCACGAGCTTAATCACCATGCCGCGTGAAACCAGCAACCCGCTTGGCAGGGATCCCTCTTCTCGCACCGGGCCCATATCCCGTGGGGGTAGCTAACGGTGATCTTTATAAGACATCTGGTTCTTACTTCAGGACCATTTTAACTTAAAATCGCCCACTCGTTCCTCTTAAGACATCTCGATGGACTAATGACTAATCAGCCCATGCTCACACATAACTGAGATTTCATACATTTGGTATTTTTTATTTTTGCGGGGAGGCCTGCACCGACTCAGCTATGGCCTTCAAAGGCCCTGTCACAGTCAGGTAAATTGTAGCTGGACCTGTGTGTATTTTTGATTGGACTAGCACAACCAACATGTGCAGTTAAATTAATGGTCACAGGACATACTACTCCACTATTCCCCCCGGACTCAAAAAACCCTATCTCGTAGAGGTCCAAACCCCCCTTACCCCCCACGAAACTGATCGTCTGCTATCCTACGTCTGCTATCCTACTCACCCTGCTCTTTGATGTCTTCCCTATTACACTCCACCCCTTCCCCCAAGAACAGCTCCTTTATGCAAACTCTGTACCTTTCCATGTTACAGCATTTTCCACACAGGACTGCATTTTCTTAGGACAGAGACCATGCCCTCTCATCTTTGTTGCACTAGCACCATGCCTGGTATAGCATATTTGATGAATAATAATAAAATAATAGCCATTATATATGAGCATTTATTTTGTGCCAGGCATGGTTCTATAATAAGTGTTTTAGTTGAGTTGCAACTAAACCCCTCACAAAGCCCTATATAGATATTATTATCCCAATTTTATAGATGAACAGACTAAAAGAAGTTAAATGCTTTGCCACATCACACAATGTGAAGTGGTAATAGCTGGGATTTGAACCCAGGTCCTTCTGATGCCAGACCCTGTATGCATAATAGAAAAAAAATATTGACTCATCACTACATTACACTGAATAAGAATCAAGGAGGAAAAGAGCACTTTGGTTATGTTATTCAAGATCTAAGATAATCACTGCAAAGGGCAGTGAGGCTTGTGAGATGGGGTGACTCTTTGGCAAACTGTCCTCCTGGTGAACAAAGTCCTAAAATGCTGACTTCTTCCCCAATCCCCAAAGGCACCAATATTGGTGGGAGAGATGATCCTAAGTGCTGGTCCCAATCTAGAAATTTAAAAACAAAAATACCGAGTAACGTCTTGGATGGCACTGAGCAAGGGCAATTATTGCCCAGAGGGATTTGAACCCTACTGATAATCCAGCCAGAAAATTCGGCCTCATTGGCACTGGATCCCTTGCCAGTCAGAAGTTATAGAGATACTGTGACTCCTCTGTCAGTGCAAATCCATCAGCCCTGAGTGGTGAGCACTGCAGCCGGTGTGTTGCTGTTTCATGTTCTGCAGTGTTACTTCCCACACCAGACAGCTACCTTGCATTTCTATGTTCTCTGCTAATTACAGTGTGTAACTAAAAAAACAGGTAGCTATTTCCTAGGCAGAAATATATTCTTCACCACTCTACCCATGGGAAATTGACACCAAACTAGGGGTCCCAAACTCAAATGTTTGTAACAAATGAGTGAACTTGGCCTATTAGGGACTAGGGCAAACTATAGCCCACATGCTGTATTGATCATGCGTTTGGTGTGTTTTTTTTCCTGTATTTCTGATGCTTTGACATCTTGGGCCTTGCTGACCCTGGAGACACTGCCCCTCCCTGGGCTAGTCAATTCCCAAAGATAGTAGAGGATTTGCCCAATAGCCTTTCATATGCAAACCAACCAATCCAGAACTCATACCTCCAAACCATCTCCTTTATAAGGCTCTTACAGTCTGAACCACTATTCCCCTGCTCTAATCACCCCAGGACCAGATACTAGACAACTAGGGACAACTCACATGCCCCAGAGCCCACTGAAAGTATTCATAATGGCCAGTCCTATACCTGCTTACCCTGCCTTGCCTCGCCTTTGCCTGCAGATACCATGATAAGGTTCTTGCCCATATTTTCTTCCCACTTCCTCTGCCTCCTGACCAACCTGTGTGCTTCCCCATGTGCCCCTGCCCAGTGGCATGGCAGGGAGTGCCCCCTTACTCCATGCATAGCAAACTATCTTTTCAATGACAGTTGTCTCCTAATCAGTTGGTCTCACCATATCTGAATAATAATAAACCAAACATACATTTTAAAACACATGCCCCAAAGACACCTTCAAGATGGCAGAGGAGTAAGACGTGGAGATCACCTTCCTCCCCACAAATACATCAGAAATACACCTACGTGTGGAACAACTCCTACAGAACACCTGCTGAATGCTGGCAGAACACCTCAGACTTCCCAAAAGGCAAGGAACTCCCCACATCCCTGGGTAGTGCAAAAGAAAAAAGAAAAAACAGAGACAGAAGAATAGGGATGGGACCTGCACCAGTGGAAGGGAGCTGTGAAGGAGGAAAGGTTTCCACACGCTAGGAAGCCCCTTCATTGGTGGAGACTGGGTGGGTGAGCAGGGGGGAAGCTTCAGAGCCATGGAGGAGAGCACAGCAACAGGGGTGCAGAGGGCAAAGCGGAGAGATTCCCGCACAGAGGATCAGGGCCGACCGGCACTCACCAGTCCGAGAGGCTTATCTGCTCACCCGCCGGGGTGGGCGGGTCTGGGAGCTGAGGCTCCGGCTTCGGAGGTCAGACCCCAGGGAGAGGACTGGGGTTGGCTGCGTGAATACAGCCTGAAGGGAGTTAGTGTGCCACAGCTAGCCAGGAGAGAGTCCGGGAAATGTCTGGAACTGCCTAAGAGGCAAGAGACCATTGTTTCGGGGTGCACGAGGAGAGGGGATTCAGAGCACCGCCTAAACAGGCTCCAGCGACGGGCACAAGCCACGGCTATCAGCGCGGACACCAGAGATGGGCATGAAACCTTAAGGCTGCTGCTGCAGCCGCCAAGAAGTCTGTGTGCAAGCACAGGTCACTATGCACACCTCCCCTCTGGGGATCCTGTGCAGCCTGCCACTGCCAGGGTCCCGTGATCCAGGGACAACTTCCCCAAGAGAACACACGGCGCGCCTCAGGCGGGTGCAACGTCACGCTGGCCTCTGCCACCGCAGGCTCGCCCCGTATTCCGTACCCCTCCCTCCCACCAGCCTGAGTGACCCAGAGCCCCTGAAGCAGCTGCTCCTTTAACCCCATCCTGTCTGAGCAAAGAACAGACGCCCTCAGGCGACCTACACGCAGAGGCAGGGCCAAATCCAAAGCTGAACCCCGGGAGCTGTGCGAACAAAGAAGAGAAAGTGAAATCTCTCCCAGCAGCCTCAGGAGCAGCAGATTAAATCTCCACAATCAACTTGATGTACCTGTGTCTGTGGAATACCTGAATAGACAACAAATCATCCCAAAATTGAGGTGGTGGACTTTGGGAGCAACTGTAGACTTGGAGTTTGCTTTTTGCAACTAATTTGTTTCTGGTTTTATGTTTATGTTAGTTTAGTATTTCGAGTTTATTATCACTGATAGATTTGTTTATTGATTTGGTTGCTCTCTTCCTCCTTGTTTTTACATATACATTTTTTCCTTTTTCTCTTTTTGTGAGTGTGTGTGTATGCTTCTTTGTGTAATTCTGTCTGTATAACTTTGCTTTTACCATTTGTCCTAGGTTTCTGTCTGTCCATTTTTGGGGGTATGGGGTTGTTCTTTCTTCTTTTTTTAAATTACTTTTTAATTTTTAATAATAATACTTTATTTTAATAACTTTATTTTATTTTATTTTTTCTTTCTTTCTTTGTTTTTTTCTCCCATTTCTTCTGAGTTGTGTGATTGACAGGGTCTTGGTGCTCCGGCCGGGTGTCAGGCCTGATCCTCGGAGGTGGGAGAGCTGAGTTCAGGATATTGGATAACCAGAGTCCTCCTGGCCCTACATAATATCAGTCAGAGAGAGCTCTCCCACAGACCTCTGTCTCAATGCTAATACCCAGCTCCACTCAACCACCAACAAGCTGCAGCGCTAGATACCCCAAGCCAAACAACTAGCAAGACAGGAACACAACTCCACCCATTAGCAGAGAGTCTGCTTAAAATCATAATAAGCTCACAGATACCCCGCAAAAAAAACACCAGACATGGTCCTGCCCACCAGAAAGACAAGATCCAGCCTCATCCACCAGAACACAGGCACCAGTCCCCTCCACCAGGAAGCCTACACAAGACACTGAACCAACCTTACCCACTGGGGGCAGACACCAAAAACAACAGGAACTATGAACCTGCAGCCTACGAAAAGGAGACCCCAAGCACAGTAAGTTAAGCAAAATGAGAAGACTGAGAAACACACAGCAGATGAAGGAGCAAGGTAAAAACCCACCAGATGAAACAAATGAAGAGGAACAAGGCAATCTCCCTGAAAAAGAATTCAGAGTAATGAGAGTAATGATGACCCAAAATCTTGGAAACAGAATGGAGAAAATACAAGAAACGCTTCATAAGGACCTAGAAGAACTAAAGAGCAAACAAACAGTGATGAACAACACAATAAATGAAATTAAAAATTCTCTAGAAGGAATCAATAGCAGAATAACTGAGGCAAAAGAACGCATAAGTGACTTGGAAGATAAAATAGTGGAAATAACTACCATAGAGCAGAATAAAGAAAAAAGAATGAAAAGAATTAAGGACAGTCTCAGGGACCTCTGGGACAACATTAAACACACCAACATTCGAATTATAAGGGTCTCAGAAGAAGAAGAGAAAAAGAAAGGGATTGAGAAAAATATTTAAAGAGATTATAGTTGAAAACTTCCCTAATATGGGAAAGGAAATAATCAATCAAGTCCAGGAAGCACAGAGAGTCCCATACAGGATAAATCCAAGGAGAAATACACCAAGACAAACGTTAATCAAACCATCAAAACTTAAATACAAAGAAAAACTATTAAAAGCAGCAAGGGAAAAGCAACAAATAACATAGAAGGGAATCCCCATAAGGTTAACAGCTGATTTCTCAGCAGAAACTCTACAAGCCAAAAGTGAGTGGCAGGACATAAAGTGATGAAAAGGAGAAACCTACAACCAAGATTATTCTACCCAGCAAGGATCTCATTCAGATTCGATGGGGAAATCAAAACCTTTACAGACAAGCAAAAGCTAAGAGAATTCAGCACCAGCAAATGAGCTTTACAAAGAATGCTAAAGGAACTTCCCTAGGCAAGAAACACAAGAGAAGGAAAAGACCTACAATAATAAACCCAAAACAATTAAGAAAATGGTAATAGGAACATACATACCTTAAATGTAAATGGATTTAATGCTCCAACCAAAAGACATAGACTGGCTGAAAGGATATGTAAACAAGACCCATAGATATGCTGCCTACAAGAGACCCACTTCAGACCTAGGGACACATACAGACTGAAAGTGAGGGAATGGAAAAAGATATTCCATGCAAATGGATATCAGAAGAAAGCTGGAGTAGCAATTCTCATATCAGACAAAATAGACTTTAAAATAAAGACTATTACAAGAGACAAAGAAGGACACTACATAATGATCAAGGGATCAATCCAAGAAGAAGATATAACAATTGTAAATATTTATGCACCCAACATAGGAGCACCTCAATACATAAGGAAAATGTTAAGAGCCATAAGAGGGGAAATTGACAGTAACACAATAATAGTACAGGACTTTAACGCACCACTTTCACCAATGCACAGATCATCCAAAATGAAAATAAATAAGGAAACACAAGCTTTAAATGACACATTAAACAAGATGGATTTAACTGATATTTATAGGACTTTCCATCCAAAAACAATAGAATACACTTTCATCTCAAATGCTCATGGAACATTCTCCAGGATAGATCATATCTTGGGTCACAATCAAGCTTAGATAAATTTAAGAAAATTGATATCGTATCAAGTATCTTCCGACTACAACGCTATGAGACTAGATATCAATTACAGGAAAAAATCTAAAAACTAAAAACACATGGAGGCTAAACAAGAAACTACAAAATAACCAAGAGATCACTGAAGAAATCAAAGAGGAAATAAAAAAATTACCTAGAAACAAATGACAATGAAAACAGGGTGACCCAAAACCTATGGGATGCAGCAAAAGCAGTTCTAAGAGGGAAGTTTATAGCAATACAATCCTACCTTAAGAAACAAGAAAAATCTCAAATAAACAACCTAACCTTACACCTAAAGCAACTAGAGAAGGAAGAAGGACAACAACAAAAACCCAAAGTTAGCAGAAAGAAAGAAATCATAAAGATCAGATCAGAAATAAATGAAAAAGAAATGAAGGAAACGATAGCAAAGCTCAATAAAGCTAAAAGCTGGTTCTTTGAGAAGATAAACAAAATTGATAAACCATTAGCCAGACTCATCAAGAAAAAAAGGTAGGGCTTCCCTGTGGCGCAGTGGTTGAGAGTCTGCCTGCCGATGCAGGGGACACGGGTTCGTGCCCCGGTCTGGGAAGATCCCACATGCCGCGGAGTGGCTGGGCCCGTGAGCCATGGCCGCTGAGCCTGTGCATCCGGAGCTTGTGTTCCGCAATGGGAGAGGCCGCAACACTGAGAGTCCCGCATACCGAAAAAAAAAAAAAGAAAAAAGGGAGAAGACTCATATCAGAATTAGAAATGAGGGCTTCCCTGGTGGCGCAGTGGTTGAAAGTCCGCCTGCCGATGCAGGGGACACGGGTTCGTGTCCCGGTCCGGGAAGATCGCACATGCCACGGAGCGGCTGGGCCCGTGAACCATGGCCTCTAAAAAAAAAAAAAAAAGAATTAGAAATGAAAAAGGAGAAGTAAAAACTGACACTGTAGAAATCCAAAGGATCATGAAAGATTACTACAAGCAACTATATGCTGATAAAATGGACAGCTTGGAAGAAATGGACAAATTCTTAGAAAAACACAACCTTCTGAGACTGAACCAGGAAGAAATCGAAAATATAAACAGACCAATCACAAGCACTGAAATTGAGACGGTGATTAAAAATCTTCCAACAAACAAAAGCCCAGGACCGGATGGCTTCACAGGCAAACTCTATCAAACATTTAGAGAACAGCATGAGAAAAACCATATGATCATCTCAATAGATGCAGAAAAAGCTTTCAACAAAATTCAACACCCATTTATGATAAATGCTCTCTGGAAAGTAGGCACAGAGGGAACTTACCTCAACATAATAAAGGCCATATATGACAAACCCACAGCCAACATCGTCCTCAGTGGTTGAAAACTGAAACCATTTCCACTAAGATCAGGAACAAGACAAGGTTACCCACTCTCACCACTCTTTTTCAACATAGTTTTGGAAGTTTTAGCCACAGCAACCAGAGAAGAAAAAGAAATAAAAGGAATCCAAATCCGAAAGGAAGAAAAGTGTCCATCAACAGATGAATGGATAAAGAAGATGTGGCACATATATACAATGGAATATTACTCAGCCATAAAAATAATCGAAATTGAGCTATTTGTAGTGAGGTGGCTGGACCTGGAGACTGTCATACAGAGTGAAGTAAGTCAGAAAAAGAAAAACAAATACTGCATGCTAACACATATATATGGAATCTAAAAAAAAAAGGTTCTGAAGAACCTATGAGCAGGACAGGAATAAAGACACAGACATTGAGAATGGACTTGAGGACGGGGGAGGGGGAAGGGTAAGCTGGGACAAAGTGAGAGAGTGGCATGGACATATAGACACTACCAAATGTAAAATAGATAGCTAGTGGGAAGCAGCCACATAGCACAGGGAGATCAGCTTGGTGCTTTGTGACTGCCTAGAGGGGTGGGATAAGGAGAGTGGGAGGGAGACTCAAGAGGAATGGGATATGGGGATATATGTATATGTATAGCTGATTCACTTTGCTATTCAACAGAAACTAACACAACATTGTAAAGAAATTGTACTCCAATCATGATGTTAAAATAAATAAATAAATAAATAAAACACAGTAATGTGACTCTATATTGCCAATGGAATAAGGACAAAAAGATTGACAATAAAAAATATCTTAAATAGTTTTCAGTAATAGCATTATTGGGTGATAATGTTGGTATTGCTATTTCAAGATAACAATAAATTAGATAAGTGAGTATTTACATCAGTGTCACTGAGAACTGAGATTTTGGGCTTGGTTGAAAGGAGATACATACATGAAATTGATGAGGTCATACAAAATCCCCATAGGCCTGATTGTAAATTGGATATAAACTCGTGATATATTTTATCTTTAAAAATACTTTAAAAATATCTTTTAAAATGTCCTAGCTCTGTCCACTGATGAGTTCTAGAAATAATGAGCAACTCGTGTTGCATAAAATGCAAGCATTTTTGCATTTTGGGTGAACAATACAAAGGCTTTCTGAAACTCTTATGAAAGTTTATAGGTTTATAATACTCTCTTTTTTTAGTTATTGTTCTTTTATTTTACATCATTTGTTCATATTCATTATACATTTTCCCTTTTAATCAGCTTTGTTTGTTAGGACCTGGATTTTATCACCAAACATGGTAACTGTTTTTCTTGAGTTCTACATCTTTCCACTTGAATGCTTCTAAAATATGCCTGTCCAATCTTATGCTGGAAGGCTGATAGAAATAGCTCATCTCTTCTCAGTTACTAGGGTTTTGTTTTTTTTTTCTTATGCTTAAAGGATTTTTTCTTCATCCTTCATGTCCAATAATTTCACCAGAATGTATGTTGGTCATTTGGTATCAGTGCTTCCCTATTCATGTTGTGTCCTTCTAATTTTCAAATGCAGATTCTCCTTTATTCAGAAAAGTTTTTTTTCTACAATATTGTTGGTTTTTTGTTTCATATGTTACGTTCTCTTTAGTCAGAGCTGCCAATTATACATATATTGCAGCTTCTTAGCCCTCCAGCCCTTTTTAACTCTTTGTTCTTTTTATTCAATTTTACATACCTTCTCAAACCTATGTTCCTTACTATATTTTCAGGAATGCTAACTCTTCTTGTTGATGTTTCTACCATGACTTTTATTTACTTTATGGTTTTATTTTTCTCCTCCACTTTTTCTTTAAGTTCTTCTAAGTTACTTTTCTTCCTCTCGTCTTAATATGTCTTCTTTGAGCCATTGTATCTGTTACTTGATTTTCTTTAATTTCTTTGACTTCATAGAGAAGTGTTTGTATAAATTTTCCCTGAACTGTTACACAATTTTTCTAAGCTTTATTTCACATTTGCCTTTTATTTTATTTTCTAAATTTTCTTTATCTTTTAATGAAAGTCACTTTTTCTAGAGAAACTGTGAGATAAAGGATGGTTTGGAGGACAGGCTGGGAGAGTGGGCTGGGACAGCTGGCCACTCAGAATTGTGTTCTTTAGCCTCCCTTCCCTTCTATCAACATTTTTTTCCTCCTTTAGGTGGTATCTCTGCATATGGGTGTTGGGGGAGATTGTCCTAATTAGCTTGTAGTGATGTGCTGTATCTTCCAAGTTTCTATCTTATGATTTAATGTTAATTTTTCTTCTGTCTCCTTCTATCTCTCCTCTGCTCTTGTTATTATCATACACCTTCACAGTTCCTAAATCACCCCCCACCACTGTGCGGTATTTGAATGGCCTCATGGATGATTCCATAACCCACCCATACTCCCTGTCTTTGCAGAAAACAATGTCTGACACTTTTCTTTGGAGAAGTCTGCATGCCAACTGAAATTTGTGGAGGTACATCTTCTCTAGCTATACACCCTTGATTTGGCCCAATTTAACTATATTTTGTGGATAGTCTTCATATGTTGTAATTTGGAGCTGCAAATCTTTGCTAGTTTTATTGAATACAAAATTTTATTTATTGCTTTTTCTTTATTTTTTGTTTTCAGTCAGTTTCAGAGAAGAGTTCCAATCCATAAAAGGTTTGGAGAATCAAGACGTATTTTAGAACGATCACTTTGGCTTGAGCAAGAAACACTGTAGAAGATGAGGAAGCAGGAAGGATGTGGGGAGCAGGAGGTTGCTCAAGACTGGAAACGGGAAAACCATGGAGAAAGCTAATGAATTCATACAAAAGAGAGATGATGAGGTCTGCGAAAGGTCATGGGTTGAGAGATAAGAAGTAGGCAGGAAAGATGTAGGGCTTGAGAGTCATCAGCTTACTGATGATAATTTAAGTGATAAAATTGGATGGAAGCCTGGCAAAGTTTTGTAGAAGAGAAGTGAGCTAAGACAGAACTCCTTGGAATCTTACTCCTTGGAGTAAAAAGTGAAAGAGGATCCTATAAAAGAAAATAAGAAGTAGATACTAGAGAAGTAAGTGGAAAATAGAGAAAGCACTATTGCAAAGGCAAAGAGTATTTCCAATCAGGTTGAGAGTTCATATAAGATAAGGTCTCAAAGGTTGACTTTGAATTTAGCCACATGAAAGTCATTGATAGCTCTGGTGAGAGCAGTGGCAGTGGTGGACGTGGAAACCTCATATCAGGGGACTGAGGTGTGAATGGAAGGTTTCAAGGTAGGGTTAGTAAATACAGAAAACTCTTAAAGAAGTTTGCTAGTAAACAGAAAGATAAATATAGAATACAGGGTCAGCTTAAGGGAAACTTCTTACATAAGGACATTAGCACCAGAGCTTTAGGGTACCTCTAGAGCAACAATAATTTCCATTTATACAGAAGTTTAGCTCAAAGGGGCTTTTGCATACATAATCTCATTTCAAATTCACCTCACTGAATCACCTCAATTATGCTGGTGAGGTAAGTAAGGCTGAGAGAGATAACAATGAACTGCCTTCCCAAAAGGCACAAGAAAGAAAACAATTAAAGCATCACTTTACTTCACTCAGTATGACAATCTCTAGGTCCATCCATGTTGCTGAAAATGGCATTATTTCATTCATTTTTATGGCTGAATCGTACAAAGACAAATATCATATGATATCCCTTATATGCAGAATATAAAATAATGGTACAAATGAACTTATTTACAAAACAGAAATAGAGTCACAGATGTAGAAAACAAACATGGTTACCAAGGGGGAAAGGGGGGGGAGGGATAAATTGGGAGATTGGGATGGACATATACACACTACTATATATAAAATAGATAACTAAGGAACTACTGTATAGCACAGGGAACCCTTCTCAATAATCTGTAATGACCTATATGGGAAAAGAATCTAAAAAAGAGTGGATATATTTCTATATATAAATATATGTATATATAAACTATATATGTAATATAAATTATTACATATGTTTATATGTGTGTATATATATACATATGTATATAAAATTCACTTTGCTGTACAGCAGAAACTAATACAACACTGTAAATCAATGATACTCCAATAAAAAATGTTTCTTTTTTTTTTAAAAAAGCATCATTTTGACTACATCTTAGGCACAATCCCACATCTCAAGTCCTGGATCCATCTAAGTTTCAGCATCCTTGCAAGGAGCAAAATAGAGCCAACATTTTACCTGAGCCCAAACCCACCATACAAATCGTTTGATTGAAATCCTTGCTTTCATGTTCAATGGAATAAAAATTGCAGAGTCCAGTTGGCTTCCCATTAACTTCCCCATAATATTTTCTCTGCCCAGGTATTTCCACACAAGGCTGATACTAGTTAATTACCTGAATTAAATATTCCACAGCCTAAAAGATTTCCTGTACGACACAATTTACAAATATTCATTCTGCAGAAGGGAAGGTGCAAGAGAACGTTGGTTTCCAGTGGCTGCCTTCGTAGCAAAGTATTGAGTAGTAAGCCTCTGAGGCAGCCTCAGTGCCCGAGTAAAATGTTTTTGGAGCCTCAAATCCCTTATGTAAAAGCAGTTTCTCCAGTGCACAACCATTTTTGCTGGGCCACTAAATAACTTCTGCCTGCCCATATCAGGGACAGTCTTAAGGTGATATGATGGATGTCAAGTAAATAATCAATCAATACACTGGTTTTGGTCTCCATCTATCAGTTGGGCATTGTGTGGACTAATTAGATGATAAAATGTGATAAATGTGTATTAAACTCAGCCTCTCCCTGGAAGCTCCCAGGGGTCCTTTCCCATATTCTAGCTGACCTTTTAGAGCTCAGCTTCATTGTATGTGAATGCAATTAAATCAATTTGTCAGATATTTGCATTAGTCTGGCTTGTTCAGAATTCAATTATTCAGTGTCACTTTACTGTCCTTCGGAGGCTTGTTCACTGGCTCATTTTCAAGTGCTGGATAAAGGCAGAAAGGGCTAGTCTTGTCAGGATGCAAGCCTGTGAATGCCTTCCCTCAGAGATTGTTCTGAGATCCAACTTTGCCAGATCCCTTCTCCTCCCAGGTCTCAGGAAAGATAATGATTGGGCTCTCAACATAGCTGAACTTTAATTCTGACTCTGCCACTCACTGGAAAGGTGACTTAAGTTATTTAACCTGTGTGAGCCTCAGTTTCCTCATGCACCAAATGGAATCGCTTTACTTTGGGTTTCCTCCAAAGTAGACCCTGAGAGTCGTATTTGAGCGCAAGTAGTTCATTTGAGAGGTGACAGCAGCAAGCACTGTAAAGCAGTGGGGCAATGAGACAGGGATGGGAAGAAGCAAATAGGAGGTACATTAGTGAGCAAGTTATCACTGTGGGCAACTGGTGCTCAGTCCTTCTGGGGACCTCTGGCAGATGGAGCAGAACATTCAGCAGAGTTGTCCCACCCGAGAGGCAAGGAGCTTGGGCATATCTCCACCAACTGCTGTGCTTTATTGATTGAGAGCTGCTCCAGGGTGTTAACTCTCTGGCACTTCAAGCCTCCCTTAAACATCACTGGCCGAGCATCTTCCTGAGAACAGAGAAAGCCCTCAAGCAGAGAGTCAGAGATGTTTTCAGTAAGAAGCCTTGTGGGCACAGGAGTACTGTGGCTCACCAAGGGCATCCACTACAGCGATACGCCACAGTGTGAAGTCAAAAAGTGGTAGTGCATGTCAAGCCCTTAGTTCTAAGACTGACAGAGTAAAGCACTTGATAGTAATAAATCATTTCTGGAAATATGAAAATGTAGGAAAATTGCTTTCTTCAACACAGGTATTGGACTGTGATTCTAAGTGTATGGCAAGGGAAAGCCACTATTCTATATGCCTTCCTGGGAGGAGTAGATGGTGAAATCATGGAAGGCTTTATTGGAGGAGGTGACATTTGAATTGGGTTTTTATGGATGAGTATGTATTGATGGAGTTCAGGACAGGCCGCTTTGACACATGGATTATTTCAAGCTGAAGACAATGAAGACCAAATAGACTCAGGAAGAGCTTTCTTACCGCCCCCTTAACTGCCTAAAAGAACTTAAATAGAGGGCCTGTACCAGGAGACAGCTGATACCAAAGATAATTTTTATATCAAAAAGACTTATCTGCATAGCCTGGCAAATATTTGTTTACCAAACATCTACTCTTTTCATCTTCCTGTGTTTTGCCTTCCTTGCCTTTGAAACGCCAGACCCCTATCCCCTTCTCCTTAGCTCAAGGTGGTATATAAGCCTCAATTACCTGATTGCTGCAGAGCCTTTCATGTCTTTGCGGGGCTCCTGTATAAATGAAATTAAATTTGCTTTTCTCCAGTTCATCTGTCTTATGTCAATTTAATTATCAGACCAGCCAAAGAACCTAGAAGGGAAGAAGGGAAGCTTTTTTCTCTCCAACAGTGTTCACCAGGCATGCACGGGGAGTAAAGATATTCTAAGCAGAAGGAATGGCATATGCAATGCCACAGAGATGTGACAAATTATATGTTTGGTGACCTTCTTATAGTTTAAAATGGCTAAAGTATAGGAAGAGGAGGAGCTTTATGTCATGATGCCAGAATTCAAGTCACAAGAGAAAGTTTAAATTATGCAAGGGCATTATAGTATTATATTATCCTATAAGCAACAGAGAGTCATTGGATCTGTTCAATAAAACCTGTAATAGACTCTTGGGTGACACACAAAGAAACTCATTTATAATAGAAATAAATAGGTTAATGAGCATGGGTTCAAAAGATCTTCTGCACAGGAATGAGAAAAAATGTAATATTTTATGTGAAAAGTACTTCAGGGTTTTCTATGAGCCAGCATGTTACGTGACTTCAAAGGGGAAAAAAAAAACTAATTCAAACTTAGATTGCATTCATAGAAATAATGCAGGATCCAGATAGAATCACACTTGTTCTGCACTATCTGAGAAGCTCAGGAAGTAGCTGTCCGATTTGAAATGACATCTTTTTAAAGACACTTTGGTTACACTGCAGCAAGCCCAGGGAAAAGTGAGCAGAACGTTAGAGCCTAAAAATCACGTGAGATGTAGAATGGCTGAAAGAACAGAGCGGGCTAGCTGCAGAAGGTAGATGCATAGAACATTCGTGAACTGGCTTTTGATGTGAGGAAGAGATTACATTTACTCTGTGCGGTCCCAGAGCCTGAAAATTCAAACCCCAGTGAAATGTATTTCAAGTCAATGGAAATAAACAAAGCCAACCAACACTAGGATGACCAGCCCTGGGTGGGAGAAAGTTCTCTATTCTGAGGAGTGGTCAGTGGTAAATGAGATGAATACATGTGAAAGATGTTTAAAGAAGGTGCTAGTTCTTGGAATGGAACCAACCTCTAAAACCCCTCTCCAACTAAGACTCTATGATTCTGTGGCAGGGGTCCTCTCCAGGTATCCCCTGCAGGAGGCACACAACAAAAGGGGGCATTTTGCAGGGCACACCACAAACATCATTCCCAATTGGTAAAAAACAAAAGACAGTATCTCTGTGTGGTCAGCTGCAAGGCTGGGTTAAGGTGAACAAGAAAAAAATCAGGAGTTTCTTTTGATGTACAAAGTACAGAATAGGCATGGGATACCAGCTATGACCCAGGCACATATAATAACATTACACTACTACTAGTGGTAGCACTAGTAACAATAGTAGTAGTACCAGTAGTCGTAGTATTAGTCGTAGTGCCCAAAACGTACTGAGTGTTTATATGTTCTTATTTAATTCTCACAAAAGATCTCTCAGATTAATCACTTTACTAGATGATTCTTTCACTACGAACAGTATTCTGTGACCTTTGGTGGGGTCATATAAGACTCCTTTTGGAGAAAGAAAAAGAAGTACTTCCCATTTAGGGTTTGGTCTAAAATCAAGTCTTCTCTTTGGACAACAGAAGGCATTTTCTATGAAACATCATAAAACATCCCTCTGGAAACCATAATTCAGGTAATCATAGTTGAATCCCTTCTGCTAACAGATGTGTAGGATTTTAAGCATCACTTTAGATCCTCCTGTTAGAGCATTCTGCTCCCTTAGCTCGGACACTCGTAGTCATCATTCTCCTGAATTGTAATACCAGACGACTGAGCCACTTCGACCTCATGCTTTGCCCATTTGGCTGATCTTCTGGATTAAACCCCACCCCCAAAACTGGATGCATCTAGTGCCAGTCCCAACTCCTCTTTCCCACTGGACCATCTATCTGCAATTCTGATGAATCCGCAGATGCTGCACCTTTCTGCTGAGGATCAGGAAACGTCCCAACACATTCTTTTTACAAAGCTGATCTGCATTTTCACGCAATGACTTCAGCGTTTCCAGGGTAAGCTCCTGTGTGTAGCCTCCACCCATGTATATCTAACTGTTGCCCCAGCATGCTCACTGATTTCTATTTGTTATTCCACAACTGAAGATGAGCCAAAGGCAAGTGTGTCTTCATCAAGGTTCTTTTTGCTATCTCAAACCAAGAAAAGGGAAATGAAAATAATGCAGGAGCATGACTTGGAACTGAAGGCTGGAGAGTACAGCCAAACCTCCCAACAAGGGACTGAAAACGGGAGCTGGAAAGTGGTCAGAAACTCTACAGTCTCTCTCTCTCTCTCTCTCTCCCTCTCTCTTTCCCTCACCCTCATCCTCCTCTCATACCCCTCGTTCCCTACCTTCCTCCTTTTCTCCCTTCCTCACACCCTTTCTGAGGCCAGATGGGCTTTCATCTCTGCTTCCACGTGTCCACTTTATTCCCACTAGCAGACTAGCTTTGGCTGACTTGGAGAGCAAATGGCCAAATGCAGCTGCTCCGCAGCTCCCAAATTTGCATATTCTTGTTTCAAAATGACCAGCAAAAAATAAATCACGTGTCTAAATCCAATTCCAAGTTCTTGGGAGGAAGAATATCACTGGGCCATTGAACATCACTGCTGCATTTAAGACCAGGAGTCCACGCCTGGTTCAATGCAGCCACAGGGCAGGAATACATGTTTCAAAAGCGGCTCCCAGATTCCATCCCTGTGGGGTGGGTGCTGAGGCTCTTCAGGAAGAGGGCATACGGGATGGGATGGGCTTTAGTCCCCTGACTTTATACCTCACAAACAGTCTTGGAAAATTCCCTTCCACTTTGGCTAATACTCTGAGATCTCCTTAATTTATTGGCAAATCTTATTTTAATCTCTTCTACCAGGCATTTCTCTGACTCATGGAGGGAAAACAGACCTGTAAATTAAGTTCCTAATAGCAAATACTTTCCTAATAGTAGATTTTCATGCTAGTAGGATGGATGGAGAAGCAGAGAGGTTAGGAGAATTCACGGAAGAGAGCTCAGGAAAGGTACCATTGTAGTCCTAGAAATTAGGTTGGTTGGTTTACTTTAATTAAAGATTATGGAAGTAAGCTAGTTTCCATCAAGAAAGATTGAGTCAGTCAGGAACCCAGATATATGTGCAAGCCTTAAAAGAGGCAGGATAGAAAAGATACTTTTCAATGAGATATCAAATTCCAATTTCTCAAGTGGGCTAGAGTCTTCAGAAATACAGAATGAGCCTAACATAAAAACTTTAAGTATACCTCTTCCTTCAGACAGGTGAATTTTGAATTTATTAAAAAAAAATTTTTTTTCACAGTGGACAGACGGTGAAATCTTTATTATGTATGTTTGGGAAATGCCCAGGTGTAAGGCTGCTTATTGATGGAAAGGTGAAATAGTGAAGGAGTTAAGAACAGAATTAGACAAATCTAGGTTCCAACCCCACAATTTAGTTGTACTAACTTTTTTGAACCTCAGGTGTCATCATTTATGAAATGGGGATGAATAATAAAATTCTTACCTCGAAAGTAATATTGTAAAGATTGAGATTCTGAGTATAAAGTACATAGCTGGTGTATAGTTAGTGCTTAATGAATGATGCCTTTTAATTCTATTGTTGTCGTTATAGCTATTTATTATTTGGAGGAAACCACTGTGCTGTACAGAAGGACAAAACATAGCCAACAATACTGTGCTTGCTTTGATCTGTGCCTTCTGCAGGCCTTTCTGAACCCCTTTCTCCCCATCCTTACATTTAAATCTCAAGATCTAGGACCTGAAGCCTAATCTCTCATTGCTGCCCCAGTAACTGTCTACAAGACAAATTAACCATATTGGCCCTAAGACTGATCTTTCAGCGACTCTCCAAACTCCTTGCATCGAGATTCTACCTACTTCTCTAAACTCACTTCCTTTCTTCTTCACAGTTTATACTCTAGCAATAATGCAATGTTTAATGGTATCTTGATCACAGTATGTTCTTTCATGATTTTATACCTTCACACATGCCATTCACTACACTTGAGCGATGAGTGGCAACTGACATGGGAATAATCAACCAAGTATCAAAATATACATACAGCTCTAATAATTAAGACAACTTGATATTAGTGAAAAAAAATCAGTAAAATTCAACTGTGTCTCAAACAGATCCATGTATATATAGGAATTCAGTTTGGGTTAAAGATGACACTTTATACTCAATTCCCGGTATTGGGACAATGGCATATGCTCTTTAGAAGAAGAAGTTAAAGTATCATCACACACACACACACACACTATATAAATATAGATCCCAGAAAAATAAAAGTACAGCATGAAAAATAAGGCTATTCAGATACTAGATGAAAATGTAATCGTGGAATCCAGAATGACTTTCTAGGCAAAACATAAAGCCCAAAGCCCATAAGGAAAGATTTACTGTTTTGACTAAATAAAAATTAAAAACTTCTCAAAGTCAAAGGAGAATATAAACAAAATTTTTTTAAAAGACAAGCGAGAGCCTTAGAAAACAACTACAATAAAAATAATTGTAACAGAGAAATCAGAAGAGATAGGGAGCTGGAATATGAAAGGTTCGAACAAATCACTAAGAGACAAACAATCCATGTGAAAAATGGGCAAAGGAGTTAAGAGAAGAAAAGAATACATTCTGTCAAAAATATGTGAATATTTTACCAGTGAAATGCAAATTAAAATTTCAAGGTACCAGTCTTTGCCCATCAAATTGAAAAAATTTTAAAGATTAATAATAACCAGTGTTGGTAAAGGCTATAGAAACAAATCTTCATATACTGTTATCCAGAGGGTAAATTGGCACAATATAATTATAGGGCAATTTGGCAGTCCCTATCAAAATTTGAATTATACACATTCTTTGACCCAGAAATTCCATTTCTGGGAACAATCTTAGAGATATTTTATGACATATGAACAAAGATGTGCATATAAAATGTTGCCTCTAGCTTGGTTTGTAATAGCAAAACAATTAGAATAATTGAAGTGTCCACCACTAGGGGAATATTTAACATAGTCATGGGGATTTCAAATATGAGTTGGCTGTTGTCCTGGCTGTCAGTCTCCTAATTGCTCCTGTTTCCTAGTATCACCTGCCATCCCCTGATATCTGACAGCCACAACCCCAAGTCCAAGCTGGATTCTCGTCCTACTCTACAAATAGGTCCTCATAGGTAAAGTGCTCTGCACAGTATCTGGTACACAGTTAGAGCTCAACCAGTAGTAGCAATATGCTGTGTTATTATTATTTTGTAAACTAAGTAGCCACTGAAAAAGAAGGAAGTACATCTATGAGAACTGAAATGAAAAGACCTTTTGAGACTTTAAAAAAAATCCAAGTGCAAAAAATAAAAAAATGCGTAGACCTCCACTTCTGGCTAAAATGGAATGCCAGGGACCAGATTTATTCTCCTACCTAAAACAACCAAAAAATGGACATAATATATGAAGCAACAGTCTGTAAGACACTGACCACCAAGCAGTGCAGAGCAGTGAACCTAAGAGACATGAAGCAAAAGAGGTAAGAATTTGTGGGATGCCACTAAAGCAGAACTTAGAGTTACTAATATTCTAATATTTTTTCCAATCTTCTCAGGTCATTGACAATATAATACACAAAACTATAATAACGATTATGCTGACTCAAAAAAATGCACAACCTTAGAGTTGAGAATTATGTTTTATTCAGCAGACAAAACTGAAGACTTAAGCCTGGGCATCTCAGACAGCTCTGAGAAACCGCTTCCAAAGAGGTCAGGGAGGAGCCAGTATACTATAGGAATTTTTCAACAAAGACTAGGTAGTCAGAACATCAAAAGACTACTGCTAATTAAGGGAAAACAGATATCTCATTAAGGAATTTAGTGCTTTTCTATGGGAAGATGCAAGAGTCTGGGCTCACTGAAATCATTCCTTTGATATGCACCTCAGCTATCTGGAGCCAATATCCCTGTGCTTTCCCATCCTGAGTCTCCTCAGGGTGCACCATTAGGGGTTGGCTGCAGTGGCTGAGGGCTTGAAGTTGGACATCCTGTTTCTATCCTGAGTTCCCTCAGGGCTCACCATTGGGGCAGTTGTAATGTGATGGCTTGATGGCTGCAACATTCTTTGCTCACTGATATGGCAGGCAATTTTTAAATTCACAATTATAAAGAAAAACAGAAATAATGATTTTAACTAATACGTTGTACAGACTGAATAGGCATTCTCTCGTTTGATCTACATAACCCATGAGGTAGGTACTGTGAGTACAGATTAGGAAAGTGAAACTCTAAGCAGTTAAGTGACTAGCCCAATGCTACACAGCTAGGAAGAGGCAGAGCCAGGATTTGAACCAACTGCCTCTACATAGATCCAAAGGAAAAGTTGCTTTGTGGGGACAGCATAAAGATGGAGAGACAGATTCTGTAAATCAGGCACGCAAGCTGGGGGCAGGTCCAGAAGGGTCAGTTGAGGCCTGTACCCGAAATTTTAGTAGGCATGGATCTAAATAACAAGTAGAACAGCCCTGGAAACAAGAGTGAGTTGATATTGAGCCAATGGTCTTGTGAGATAAAATTTTATTCAACATTTCATGGGCAAAGCTGACCTCAGAGTATGAGCAAAAATAAGCCAACAAGAAGCAACTGGAATTGTTGATTGGATTAGAAGATAGGAGGAAGAGGATAGTAAGAGGCTAGGATGGCAGCACTTGTGGTGAGAAGAGGGTGGTGAAGTGGGATGGCATTGTGATAAAAGCCCAGCATCCTGACAACTAGCCCCATAGTTAATGTAAGCAAGCCCTGAGGAGGCCACCTAGCTGATCTGTAGGTGGAATTGTGAATCATTGTTTGGAAATGGAATGCAAGCCATAGAGATTGACAAGGTCACCAAGAAAGGTCACAAGAACATAAGAATGTCATTTTCCCCATCCCTACGTATACCTGAATTCTATCCATAGATCCCTTGAGGGTCCATGGGTCCCAGCTTACAAACCCTGCTTTAGCTGCATAGTAATGCAGAACCCCTCCAAGGCATTATTTCCAAGATCACACCATTGAAATAAACCTATTCTTGGAGTTCTCTGAGGGCAAAGTGAGGGCATAGGGTCTCATTCATCCTTGGATCACTGGTACCCAACCATTCTCTAGCACATATAGGGGCATAATAAGCGTACCAGATATATATGCATCATTCAAGTTGCTAACGGGATATGAACAGGGTACCAGAACTTGGGCTTTATGCAGGGTATCAGCAACTGGAGACCACTAGAGAAATGTCAAAATCTGCATTATGGGAAAACAGAAAAGGCAGGGGGCAGGGGGAGCTCTAAAGCCTAAATGAATACAGAAAACACAGTCTGAGACGATGGAGGACAGAGTCACTCAGGATAATCCTCCGCTTACCTCTCCTTGAGAAAACTCAGGGCCCCTTCCTCGTGCGCAAGCCTTCATGTGACTTAAACACAAACTTTTCCACCACAACTGGTGTCTGAGGAAGCAGGGGGTCTTTCCCGTTAAAAAGTCCCCATTGGCATCCACTGGGAGATACAACTCTGATTTAATCCTCAGCAAGAGTGACTTGCATTTCCCATCCTGCTGGCAGGAGGTCAGATGTCCCTCCCTCTCCCAGGGCACTCCAACTCAAAGGTCTTGAAAGTGCCTTGTTTGCTCCGAGATGAGATTCCCCCCCACCCCCATGCACTGGAAGCCACAGCTCCTTAAACTTCATGCAAATTACACCTGTCAGTAAAGAGGCTGCATAAAAAGTGTGTTGTTTCCCTTTCCCAGGGAGAAAGTACATTCTTTCCACACTTCAGTGGCCCTGGGCCTAGAAGGCACACTTCTTCATGGTGCCCTCTGTGTGGGGAGCACTGAAGTGGTAATTACATTAGAAAGTGGTTTTTCCATGTATTTGGCTGCAGAAAAATAACACGCTGCTTCTCTTTCCATGTGTCTCATGGAATTATGTAAATAGACCCAAAGCAAACAAGTTTAAATGATTATAAAATGGATTTCTAAGTGATATCTGTTACCAGACAAGAATACTAAAAAACTCTGCTCTTTCTCAGCCACCAATTTGAAAGGATAAAATATTTAGGACTTCCCTGGTGGCGCAGTGGTGGAGAGTCCGCCTGCCGATGCAGGGGACACGGGTTCGTGCCCCGGTCCGGGAAGATCCCACATGCCGCGGAGCGGCTGGGCCCGTGAGCCATGGCCGCTGAGCCTGCGCGTCCGGAGCCTGTGCTCCGCAACGGAAGAGGCCACAACAGTGAGAGGCCCGCGTACCGCAAAAAAAAAAAAAAAAATTTAGTAAAGGATGCTTCTTGGATGGATGATGTTTTCTGCGTGAGGGACTTCTGGGGCTTTGCTGACTTGATCATCAGGGACAAAGTCCTCTCCCAAGGATGTATGAGTGATACCTTCCCAGGGCTCTGACCACCTTTCACAAAACAATTGAAGGAAGAAAGTTGATCTGGAGAATGTGTAAGGGACTCGCCAAATGGAAGAATGGTTCTCAAACTTGAGCACACATAAAATCACTTGGAAGGCTATTAATATAGGATTCCTGATTCAGTGAGTCTGGGTTGGAGCCCAGAAATTTTCAGGTTCCCAGGTGATGTTGATGCTGGTGGTCAATAGCCTGCACCTTAGGTCCCGCCAGCTTAGAGGAAACAAGGGCAGATTGCAGTGCAACATTGGCAAGGCTCTTGCTACACTGCTCTTGAGGATGACCTCTCCCCGACTAATGGGCTTGTGAAAACTGGGGCCCTGCCTCCCTCGACACAGGCTCTCCAATCTGTATATCTTATCTCACCAAACAGTGATTACTCTAAAGGAGGGCTTGTGGCCCATCAGAGCCCACATGGATGCTGGAAAAGGGATACTCTTTCCTTCCTTCCATGATCTTAGGTACTAAGGACTGTGCAATTCTGAAGCTACACATGTCAATTTTATAGCCAATTGGAAAGGGACTAAAGTTGGAAGAATCCAGAAAAAAAGCAAAGGAGAAGGAAGGGAGGGAGAGAAGGACAGGAAAATATCTGAAAGTGTTGTCTAAACCCCTGGATCCAGCCATGCCTGAAAAACTAGTAGACCCAAAGGACTTTGCTGGTGAATCCAGAAACCCCTTTTTTTGGACTTAAACCAGTTTGAGCTGGTGCTTCTATAGCTTTCAAAGGAAAGTTTCCTCACGAATATGGGTTCCTCTCAATGACTATAGAAACATAAACTTGGGGAGTCTGCCAAGGACCCCAACATTGAGTGAAAAGAGGCCATGGATCCTGACTCAGGTGCCTGTAATCACATGAATAACATGACCCTCCAAGTCCAGCCTTGTTCATCCCATCTCATGTAGCACACAAGTCTGCCATGCTCATGCCTCTCAGCCTTTGAGTTTTTAAATGAGTCTCCTTCTATTAGACAAACAATAAATGCTGGAGATGGTGTGGAGAAAATGGAATCCTCTTGCACTGTTGGCAGGAATGTAAATTGATATAGCCACTAGGGAGAACAGTATGGAGGTTCCTTAAAAAACTAAAAATAGAACTACCATATGATCTAGCAATTCCACTACTGGGCATATACCCTGAGGAAAACATAATTCAAAAAGACAAATGTACCCCAATGTTTATTGCAGCACTATTTACAATAGCCAGGACATGGAAGCAACCTAAGTGTCCATTGACAGATGAATGGATAAAGAAGATCTGCTACATATATACAATGGAATATTACTCAGCCATAAAAAAAAATGAAATTGGCTCACTTGTAGAGATGTGGATGAACCTAGAGTCTGCCATACAGAGTGAAGTAAGCCAGAAAGAGAAAAACAAATATCGTATATTAACGCATGTATGTAGAATCTAGAAAAATGGTACAGGTGAATCTAGTTCCAGGGCAGGAATAGAGATGTAGATGTAGAGAACGGATGTGTGGACATAGAGGGGGAAGGGGAGGGTGGGATGAATTGGGAGATTAGGTTTGACATAAATACACTACCATGTGTAAAATAGATAGCTAGTGGGAACCTGTGGTATAGCACAGGGAGCTCAGCTCGGTGCTCTGTAATGACCTAGATGGGTGGGATGGGGGGGGGAAGGGAGGCCCAAGAGGGAGGGGATATAGGTATACATATAGCTGATTCACTTCATTGTACAGCAGAAAGTAACACAACACTGTAAAGCAATTATACTGCAATAAACACACACACACATATGACTCTCCTTTAGGGTGTGGGGAAAAAGGAACTCTCCCATACTGTTAGTGGGAATGTAAATTGGTACAGCCACTATGGAGAACAGTATGGAGGTGCTTTAAAAAACTAAACATAGATCTGCATATGATCTACCATATGATCCTGCAATCCCACTCCTATGCATATATCCAGAGAAAACTATAATTCAAAAAGATACATGCACCCCAATGTTCATAGCAGCACTATTTACAATAGTCAAGACATGGAGCAACCTGAATGTCTATCGAGAGATGAGTAGATAAAGAAGATGTGGTATATATGTACAATGGAATATTACTCAGCCATAAAAAGGATGAAATTTTGTCATTTGCAGCAACATGGATGGACCTAGAGATTATCATACTAAGTGAAGTAAACTAGACAAAGACAAATGTCATATGATATTGCTTATATGTGAAATTTAAAAAGAAAGATACAAATGAAGTTATCTACAAAACAGAAATAGACCCACAGACATAGAAAACAAATTTATGGTTCCCAAAGGCAAAAAGGGGATGGATAATTAGGAGGTTGAGATTAATATATATACACTATTATACATGAAATAGATAACCAACAAGGACCTACTGTATAACACAGGGAACTATACTCAGTATTTTGTAATAACCTATAAGGGAAAAGAACCTAAAAATAAATATATATATGTATATGTACATGTATATGTATGTATGTATACATATATATATTTATATATCTCAATCACTTTGCTGTACACCTGAAAATAAATTATTCTCCGTTAAAAGGGTACCCTTATTTGTCTAGTTGATGATCCCATTTTCTCTCTAGGCCAGTCCTCTAACACAATGCCTTAATTTTTCAGATGATCAGAAGTGAGATTCTAGGGTACCATTGTCCTGTTCTCTGAGGAATATGGCACCTCACCTATCCAGATAGATCTGACTTACCATCTTCTGCAGAAACCAATGTTTTCTATAGTACTCACCTTAGGAGGAATGCACTGAATTACTTTTTAATGCCAGAACATCCTCCCAGATAAAACACTTCTGATTTTACCTGCACCTGCCAACTCTATATCAAATTTCCAACATCAGTATGAGAGTACCATTATGCTTCTGATACCCTAGGTCACTGTTTTTGGAAAAGTTCCACATGCTGCTTGTTATTACTTACATTACATTGCTTATCCTGCTGTGACTCTCCACATAGTAGCCTCTTCTTCTCTGTCTCTCCTACTTGCACTCCTTCTGTGTAATTTCTCTTTGTCTTTCCCCTAAAATACTATTACATCATAATCAGTGTCACTTCCCCTTCTCAAACTCCTTCCATCCTGTCCTGATCTTTCTGCCACAGTCAACTGCTTTATCAGTTATTTTAACCAGATCAACCCCACTCCACCCTTTATAGCCTTGTTCTCAGTCAGGTTCATAATGCACACCCTGTGTATCAATTTTCTTAGCCTTTAAGATACTCCCAGGCCAATGTGTAGTGCTTAAATGTGTGGGCTCTGAAGCCAAACTCCCAGGGGTCAGCACCCAGCTCTACCACTTATTTATCACTTAATTTCTCCGGGTTTCAGTTTCTTCATCTGTACAACAGGTATTATGATAATAATAGTAAATTCTTTGTAGGTTTGTTGTAAGCATGAAATGACAATGTAAACAAAGCATTCAACACAGTTCCAAGCATGTAGGAAGCATTCCATATAAGTATTAGTCACTAGCATTAATATAGGTATGTAAGGACGATCTCACTTTCCTAATCAATTAGGCAGAAAGCATTGCTCAATTATATTTCACACACTGTTGTAATTTTTTTTTTAATTCTAAAAGCATTCGTTTATTCGTTCATTTTTTTTTACATCTTTATTGGAGTATAATTGCTTTACAATTGTGTGTTAGTTTCTGTTTTATAACAAAGTGAATCAGTTATACATATACATATGTTCCCATATCTCTTCCTTCTTGCATCTCCCTCCCTCCCACCCTCCCTATCCCACCACTCTAGGTGGTCACAAAGCACCGAGCTGATCTCCCTGTGCTATGCAGCTGCTTCCTGTAATGTTTAATCTAATACTAGAGGGTTGAGATTTCAACCTGTCCATTCTTTTAACTCGGGTATGTAACCCTATGCCTGATACATTGTAGGTGGTCAATAAATATATTAAATGAATGAATCAATAATAATAACTACCATTTAATGAGAACCTACTCTGTACCAAGCACTTCACATATTTTATGTAATCATTAAAACAACCCAGCGTCACTTTCTCATTTTAAAGATGAAGAAAATTGAGTTTCAGAAAGGTTAATAATTTGCCCAAATACAAAGAACTAACAAAACGGGGGAGCAGTTCCCATTATACCAGCTTTTCCAACCTCTTTTTGACACATGGACTCCTCTCATAAATAAACATACTACTGTAAACACTTAGGGATTTTTAATTATTTCAGCATTTATAAATAAGTGAGTTCTTTTTTTAAAAAAAATTCCATTACAAGACTATATTATTAAATAGTATGCTATAAAGCTCATGCTACAATCTTCATAACATTAAGACAAATTTTGACTTGTCCCCATTTAACATGTGATGTAAAGCTGGCAGATTTACTTTAAATTATTTATGAAAGGAAAAAAATGAGTCGGTTTCAGGACAGAATTTTACTATGTTGCAAGGCATCAACAAAAGACAAACTCCTTTTATGAACTGAGGTTTGGAATTCTAAATTTTATGTTGACTTTTTAAAAACATATAATTGTTGTTCTAAATGATAAGCTACAAGAAAAGGTTTCTGGCTGATGTTTGCAAGCACTTCTCTCCAACTAACACATTGCAGGTGTGGAGAGTCATTATTCTCAATAAATGAAAAGCCAAATTGTATATAATTGTCACTATATTTTCTGTTTATAACTTCAGTTTTGAAGGATATTTTGGTGCACCATATCAGCTGAATATAACTTGCAAACCTGGTGAAGGTCAGTCTGAAGTAAATTTGCGGATTTACTATCGTATCTTTATTCCTGGTTAACTTGCTGCATTTCAATATCACCCTGCTGTATACTCTCTACTGTCAAATAATGGTGTATGCTACATAATCTATTGTTGGAACGCAAAGAGTCAAACTGTCTCAAAGTGACCCCGAAGCTCACCCTGGATTGCTTGGTCAAAGATAACTGGGATGGACCAGGTTCCCCCCTTCTCCTGGTGGGAGGGGTAGCACCATGGGACTAATGGTGTCTTCCCAACCCTGGAAGAAAGTACTATAACTTCACATGGGCCCCAATGACTCCAAGTGCTGAGAGCTGGCATTGCCAGACAAACTCTGGCAGCACCTCATAGTCTGTTAATTCCCCCACTGACATGTCAAAATGGAAAGCAGTAAAGGAATAGATCTCTCTGCTAGAACATAAACTCACATGGCACATCTAGAACTCTCTAGCCCCACACACCTACCTCTCCACAGGCTGAGGAGAGGATGGTGGTCCCTGACTTCTCTTCTCTTGCTGTTTCCTTCCTTTGACAAAACCCATCCCCTTACCTATGCTGAGTGACTGAAATTCATCTTGAACCCTAGAGCCAGTGTTGACAACCGATGAACCTGAAAGGGCATGGTGATGGCTAAGCATAAAAACAGCTCCAGACTGTATAATAGTCAGTCCCTATGTCAGTTAGCAGTATTCAGCTGAGTTGTCGAGTCATGAGCCTACCCTACTGCTCCACCATGCTCCATTCGTGTTCCCTCAATATGAATTTGGAGGCTCCTGTAACTCTTCTATTTTTTTAAAATTAATTTTTATTGGAGATTGGTTGCTTTACAATGTTGTGTTAGCCTCCACTGCATAACAAAATGACTCAGCCATACACATACAGACATCCCCTCCCTTTTGAACTTCCCTCCATTTAGGTTACCACAGTGCATTAGGTAGAGTTCCCTGTGCTATACAGTATATTCCCATCAGCTGTCTATTTTATACATAATGTAACTCTTCTATTTTTAAAGGAAAAATATTTAAAGGATTATTTTATTTAATCATTTTTAAAAATAGAAAATTAAAACAGATACCATTACTGCCTTTAATGAAGTTCAAACATGCTCACCCCAGAACACAAGAGCCACCATCTGGAAGACACTAATCTACAACATGGGCTCATTTAAATCAATGGATGGTGAATCATAGAAAAGACAAAGAGTTATTCTTTTTAACTGGAAACAAAGTATAGTTATTTTGAAAGGAAATTCAAAACCCCTAAGTCAAATTTAGTCCTCATTGATCTTCTGTAAAAGTCTTAAGTGTTTAGAAGACAGGAAGATAGGTCAAGACCTGGAGCTGTTTATATGCCTAAGACTAAGGTTTGGCCCAATTCAATAAGACATGAAACATATATTGACATAAACATTAGAAAGGAGTTAACAAAAATACAATTATTTATTTACATTCCTATAAAGGCTAAAGAGCATTACAATTAATTTTTTTAAATTTGTTTTAGGTTCCACTTGTTTTGAAGACTTTTTTTAGAAAAGCAGTTTTAGGTTTATAGCAAAATCCTTAAGCCCTCTACTCACACACACGCATAGCCTTTCCCATTATCAACATCCCCCAACAAGTGTAGTACATTTTTCACAATTGACAAACATAAATTAATACATAATAATTACACAAAGCCCATCATTTACGTTAGGGTTCATTCTTAGTGTTGTACATTCTGTGGGTTTGGACATATATAATGACAGGTATCTATCATTATAATATCAGAGAGAGTATTTTCACTGCCCCCAAATCCTTTATTCTCTGTCTGTTCATCCTCTCTTTGCTCGCAACCCCTGGCAACCACTGATTTGTTTTACTGTCTTCATAATTTTGCCCTTTCCAGAATATGATATAGATGGAATCGTATAGTACATAGCCTTTTCAGATTGACTTCTTTCATTTAGTAATATGTATTTAAGGTTTTTCTATATCTTTTCATGGCCTGATAGCTCATTTGATTTTATCATTGAATACTGTTTCATTGTCTGAATGTACTATAGTTTATTTATCCATTCACTCACTAAAGTATATCTTGGTTGCTTTCAAAGCTTGGCAATTATGAATAAACCTTCTATAAACATCCGTATGCAGGTTTTTGTGTGGATATACATTTTCAGCTTCTTTGGGTAAGTACCAAGGAGTGCAGTTGCTGGGTCACATGGTAAGAGTATGTTTAGTTTTGTAAGAAACTGCCAAAGTGGCTGCACCATTTTGTTTTCTCACCAGCAATGAATGAGAGTTCCTATTGCTCCATATCCTCACCAAACTTTAGTGTTGTCAGTATTCTGGATTTTGGTTATTTTAATAAGTGTGTAATGGTATTTCATTTTTTTAAATTTGCATTTCCCTGGTGACTTAGGAAATGGAGCATCTTTTCATATGCTTATTTGCCATCTACATGTTAATTATTTTTTAATAAACAAAATGTATGTAATTAATTTTTAAATGAACAAAAAGGACAGATGCAAAGTAAATATATAAAAATAAATCATATTACCACACACCACTAGAAAAATACAAGGAAAAAAGAAATTTGATTCAAAAAGAACTTCAACCAAATAAAAACAAACATATGAATAAATTTTATCCCCTCCAAAAGTGCTACATATAAAACCCTATTCCTAGTTACGCATAAATAAGCCTTACTAAGTGTAGCTATGGATCATATCCCTGGATAAGAAAGCTAAAATATTGTAAAAATATAAATTTCTAACAAATTAATGCATAGAGAAAAATCTAATGATTATCCATACAGTTCTTACAACTACAGGTACTTTCATTATTCTTGTTTTTCAAGAGAAAGAACTGATGCTTAGAGATGTTAAGCAACTGACTAAAGTTAAACAGCCAGTTAGTAAGAGGGACGGATTGAGTCTGACACTAAAGCCCTTAAGAAATCTGCCATATTGCCTTCCAAACCCAAGTAACATCCCAAAGAGTTTTCTCTCTTAGTGAAGAATGTCATAAAAATGTTAAAAGTTAATCTTGGAGAATATTTTAAAAAGAAATCTAGGGCTTCCCTGGTGGCACAGTGGTTGAGGGTCCGCCTGCCGATGCAGGGGACACGGATTCGTGCCCCAGTCCGGGAGGATCCCACATGCCGCGGAGCGGCTGGGCCCGTGAGCCATGGCCGCTGAGCCTGCGCGTCCTGAGCCTGTGCTCCGCAACGGGAGAGGCCACCGTGGTGAGGGGCCCGCGTACCGCAAAAACAAACAAACAAAAGAAATCTAACATAGATCAACAACCAGTTCTACCAGATAATTAAAATATATTACAGGACTACAATAATTAAATAGTATAGTACGAATGGAAGCATGAATCGAAGAGAGGCCCAGTTACTGCCAGGACCTAACTGAGAGTCAGGCGGTAGACCTGCAGCAGGGGGGCTATCCAAGCTGTGGTAGGAGAAAGGCCACCAGAAGAATTCATTATGCAGATGGCCTGGGGAGGGTGGATCAGGCAAAAAACAGTGGACAGAAATAGGTTCAGCAGGAGAATTAAGGTTCTTGCCCCAGTGGATATCTGAAGGTATGGCTGAAGTAGCAGGAGCTAAAGCCAGTGGGAGAGTCAGTGAGTGAGCTGGGTTGAAAGATGAAGATGAATATGCTCTGAGAGCCACAAAAGAATGGGAAAAGGCCAATATGCTTTCATGGAGGCAATACAAGCCAGACAGGGGTGCTCCATGGGGACTCACTTTTATCTCTAGGGCCTGTGACTCTAAAGGGAAACAGCTTAGTTTCCAATAACCACAAGTAATTGAGGTCCATCAAGGCCTATCACAGGATGAAAATGAAGTGTCATGAATGTCTCATATTTAGACTTTTGACTTTCTCTCCAAATGAGGTTAATAGATACAGACACAGAAATAGGCGATGTTGACCTAAAACAAATAGAATGCCAGATATTTCTCTAGCAAAGATGGGTCTATTCGGGATCCACAGAGAATTGCAATTCAGGATCTGCAACTCTGGTGAGCCACATGCAAGTCCCCACACAGCGAGGGAAGGAGAATTCTTATAGATGGGAAAAGGAAGTTGGGAGGGCTATAGTAAACAAAGAATCCATGGCATTTCATTGGCTGAGTCCTTGCCAGGAAAGAAGAGGAGTCTTTCTTCTTCCTATTGGGCTCTGCTATCGTCACAGGGTGTGAGAGCTCCCCATGCTGGTCTCCCGACTTTATTTAATTGAGGTTTCTGTTTATTCATTTTTTACAGTGAATATGATGGAATGAAAAAATGTTTATCTTAGAATTTTAAACTTGTGCTGAATTTCTTCCATGTGCTCCTCTAGATCTTCTTTTCCCTTTTCCATCTCATCTTGACTACAGAAGGCTAAGCTGTATAGACCTCATTACAATTACCCCTGCCCAAGGCTGGGACTAGGGTGAGGGGAGTGAGGAGCTGAGGGTGCAAAATTTATGGAAACCCTCGCTCTCAGGGCTGAGCAAGTGCTCCAGGCCCAACCCTGCACTGGCACAACCCTGAGAGTGAGGGCATCCTTAAATGTTGATCCCTTGATGCCTCATTTGCCTCACCCTCATCCCAGCTTTAGAAGTGAGTTCTGCCAGTGAGGAGTCCTGGAAGAAGTCAGAGAGAGGATGGAAAGTGAGGTCACATCATTTATCACCTGGGTTCTGCCCTCTGAGGTCACCTTAGGCCAGCTGTCGCACTGACAAGTCAGCACTGCAGCCACAGACATTTGCTCTCCACAGCTCTGCCTCCTTCCACATGTTCCTAGGATGGTAGAGGTGGAAAGTCAACTGAAACTAGCCCAGATGTCAGCACTGTCTTTGGTGGTCCCCCTACATCCACACATCTATTAATAATCCCTTTGTAAATAAGCTCTGCTTGAATAATCTTATTCTGAGTATGTCATTTTCCTGTTGAGACTCTAACACATATCCCTCACTCTAGCTCTGCTCTTATAGTGTACTATGAATTGATATTTTATGAACCTTGTAATTATCTTGTGAATAACCCAATGATATTGCATTGTACCTTTTTACATTAAAAGCATTAATTATGTAGGTGGAAATATTTCTTTTTTTTTTGCTGTACGAGGACCTCTAACTGTTGTGGCCTCTCCCGTTGCGGAGCACAGGCTCTAGACGCGCAGGCTCAGCGGCCATGGCTCATGCGCCTAGCTGCTCTGCAGCATGTGGGATCTTCCCGGACCAGGGCACGAACCCATGTCCCCTGCATTGGCAGGCAGACTCTCAACCACTGCACCACCAGGGAAGCCCCGGAAATATTTCTTTTTAAATGCCTCATTTTTTGCATAACTGTCTTGGCCTCAAAAAATAAAAGTTGTCCTGGACTTTCTTAATTCCGACGAGACCCTGATATCCACAAAAAACTTTATCCAACAACAGTGATGCATCATGATTCAGAAAATGGGCTTTGGGGTTAGATGCAAATCCCAGGTCACCTCCTTCCTAGCTGAGCGACCTTGGGCCAGTCACTTTCTCTAGCAGCCATGGAGGCTCCAGCTTGTCCTTCCAAATTTGGATTTTCCCTCTGATAATATTTCCTAAGTATCTGAGCCCAGCTCCTGTATTACACCATAGCCCCAGTTGGGACAGCACCCCACTACTGCCACATGACACTAATTCTTGTCTCTTTAAACTGAAGTTCTCAGTTCCCGGGAAAATCATGCACACTATCAGCTTCCATATCCCTTAGCTTGCCCATTTCCGTGCCAACTGACAGCAAACTGGATACACCTGAGGGGAGCAAAGTTGGCGACTGACTCCATCGGGGCAGGATGTCTGAAACAACAAAATGTGAGTTATTTTTGAAATGTTTCCTTTGCAGGCCCTCCCACTCACTGTAATATCTGGCTGAGATGTGAGTGGCTGATTCCAGCAGGTATCAGTAACAGATGGAGCCAGCTAATTATGTCTCTTACATGTGAGTAGAGATAAAGCCATTAATTGCTAATTGTACACGTCTCCTGTTTCCTCACTGCAGGGAACTGGGGCAGAGGCCACTTCCCAAACCAAACACAAACATGGCCTGTGCCTGTGGCTGAAGAAAAGAGTGGAAAGCAGTTGGAGAACAACCTCCCCAAGATTGCCAGCCCTTCTGTAGGCTGGCAATGAATGAGCAGAGTCTTAAAATGAGAAGATGCCATTTGCAGGTTCCAGCTCCCCATGCCCTGAGCCAATGAGGACCCAAATAATAAAGGTTCAGCTAATGAAAGCTCAGCATGGAGGTGGCAACCGGCTGCTTCCCCACCAGTAAGTGACATCTGGTAATTGTAGCCAGTGTGCTTTGGAGGGAACTTAGCTCCCAAGAACCCATGTAGTACTGAGGTCTCTAGACACCAGCTTGCATGCACCCCGACTGGATGCTGAAAAGTGCTGCCATCTAGAATCTTCCTCCATCTTCTCAGCCTCAAGACCATATCCGGTGGTGGTCACAGGATTTTCGTCTGCCCATCGTCTCAGGGAGTCATCCCTGCCCCATTCTCAGTAGATGTGAGTTGGAGCAGTGGCCGGATCATACATCTCAGTGTGACAGAATACTCCATTCTAGACACAGTGATTGGCCCAGGAACGGTCATGTGACATGAGTTTGGCCAATCAGAGGCACTCCCAAGGCTTCAGCTGAAATTCTTGAGAAGAAATGGTCTCTGGAATTGCTATCCTTGGAGATACTGCAAGCCATTAGTGGCCCCAACTTTTTTTTCACCATGGGTGTAGTATATGCTGTTGATGCCCTGCACCATATTCCCTTGGCCCACTGGAGTTTACCCATGGCGTGATAGGCTGTTTTCAACCTCAAGAATCTGCATCTTTCTTCTTCTCTGCCTGAAGGCTTTTGCTGGCACCCCAGGACCTGTCTCTGCAAACTCGAAGTGTGAAAGAGTTGATACAACCTTCTGCCAATGAGGAACGGAAAATAGATGATAAATGCCCTCATGTCCCTGCCTCTGGTAGGACGATCCTGAGCATACCCCACATGGTCTCTAAGAAAATCCCAGCAGGACTTGCCCACAGTGGTCACCTGCTCACTTGTGCCCCTTTTATTACCTTTTCTCCTGTCCCTGTTTCACCTTCCCCATTTCCTCACTTGTGCTTCCTGAGATCACTTCCTGTGTTAGTTCCGGCCTTGGAGAAGCAGGTGCCAAGATGAGATTAGCAATGCGCAAGCTTTATTGGGAGAAACATTTGTGAAGGCAAAAGGGGAGGAGCTGGAGAAGGTGGGTCTCTACTGCGAAGGAGAGAAGGAAGGAAGGGTAATCAGACAGGAAGTGGCATGGCTACAGCACAACTCCAGGACAAGGTCAGCCAGGCCAAAGGGGGTTTCTCAAGTCAAAGCAACCTGTCAGAGGAGACCCACATCTACCAGGAATGGGCCTGTCTTGGTGACCTCACTGTGCTCAGTCCCTCAATGGGAGCAGCCCGTGGGAAGCATGGCTTTCACATGAATATGATGGTGGATCCATGATGGTGGGCAGTGGGGTCATCAGTCAATTATGCTTCCTGCAGCATAAGATCTGAGTGGTGCATTTTCATGGTCACCACATCTCCCAAATGAATTACCTGCACCAGAGTCAGCTTTTGGTGGTAGGGGAACCCAAACTAGGATGAGAAGAATGCTTGAGAATAAACCATCTATAGAAGAAAACAGAGCCAAAGGCCATAATTTGAGTACGTGAATCCAGCCATTCCTGATGTGAGTGAGATAACACTTTGAATGTTACTGTTAAATACATCATTATATTTTCCTTTTTTTGCTTGTGGTTTTTGCCTTTGTAGCTGATGTTTAAGCTAATTAGTGTTGGGTTCCTGTCAGTTGCAACCAAAAGGATACTGACAGACATGTGGGTATCAATTATGACTAGTGTTGGTCTGAAATTCATTTTGCTTCCCTTGGACTTGGTGAGACAACCATTGTGAAGATTTGCTTCCCCAAGCCTTTTCTATGGCAAGCCTTGACTCGCTCCCTTCTCCCTGCCCAGAACATGATGACAGAGGTAGAACCAAAACCCCTCAGATTTGATATCCACTTCAGCCCCTCTTCTTGCGCTGGGCCTGCCCAGAGCTCCGTGCTTGGGTGCAGTAAATGCTGGTTAAATTGACTGAAATTACTTAAATGTGACTTACCATAAATTGTTACTGACCCTGCACATGTGGGCTACTGGCAAAGCTGCTAATTAATCCAACAATAATTTGGAGGTGATCAAGCTTCATTAACGTGGGTTCTGGCCTCATTTTCAGAAGCATGGTTAGACTGACAACTGTAGCCCAGCAGCTGGAGCAGATACTTCTAGCCAGTGAATTGTGATGCTTCATGGAAACTCCACTCCCTGGGAATTTAGAAGGATCAGTTTGTCCCCCTTTCCAACCAGACTTCTCTAATCACAAAGAAAAAGTCTGTGCCAAGTTTTCTGTTTCTCTCAGCAGCTTGCTCACCTGAGTTCTCCCCACCCAGCCTCTTCTGCAATTTCACAGAAAAAGGGAGGCCTTAAGACCTGTGTTTTCGCTCTTTACCACCAACTGCAGAACCTGAAGGCAAAGGGTCCTGTGCAAAAGACAAATACCCTTTGGACACAAAACTGAATCATTTACAGTTCAAAATAAGTGATCTTTTTCTTTCAAAGATAGAGATGAATCTAAATAAAGAGTATAGGCATTTTAAAACTATTCTTACAACTTTTCTATAAGATTAAAATAAATAAAAATTTTTAAATACTGAAAAAAAGTGAGTTGCTTTAAATTTGTTAAATGGGAATGGTACAAATTTGGAGAGCCATTGCTCTATCTTGTAGAAGGTCCTTATCTGGGCATGTGACTAGTACTTTTCCTTAATTCCTGTCACTGCTAGTGATTTTCTCCTATTTTTTAAATATTTTGTTGGCCATTTCAATTATAAGAGCTATCTTGAACGGCAGTTCTCACAAGGAACAGTGAGTGGAATTTTGTTTCTTATCCAGACTAGAATCTGGGACCCATTCTTATCTGCAGGCACGCGGATCATATGAAGACTTTCATTCTAAGAACTTCTTGATCTGCTCTTGGCTTCCTGCTGCCGCTGAACAGAATGACTTTGTCTCTTTATTTTGAAGTATTTGCCACTAATAGGCCACTTATTAAGGAATAAACATCTTTGCCCAGCAGGACTTATTCTGAGCCTCTGAATGACCAAGCATTTCCTGATGGTTCAAGTTGAAGCTCGGCCAACCTCCCCAAGAATTCTATGACAGTTCACCTCTCAAGTGGCTTTTCTTGTCTCTTCCCCTAAAGTGATTTTACAGAATTTACCGTAATTTTGGAATGTCAGATGTATTATTTGGACTGAAAATCACAAACATATAGGTAGTGAATGCTGTTTTTTCACGAGAACACATTACCTTAGGTGGGCAAAGAGAGGAAGGGTCTTCCTACCTTCCACACATTCATCCATTTGTTGGAACAAACACTTATTAAGTACCTGCACTGTGACAAAAATTGTGCAGGGCACGTAGGATAGAAAGAATTATAATCTCCATCCGTGATTCACATCTACCAGGTCAGAATTTCCTACAAAGGGTTACAGGTGTCCTGAAGTTTAATCCCCTTAGCAATCAGGGCAGCTAGGAAGGTCTTAAGGTGGGATAAGCCTTTCAGCTGGGTCATCTCAAAAGCAAGCAGCCTCATCCATTTATCCCCAAGTACCATACAAATCAGATCATTTTCCATGTGTACCATGACACAGTAAAGATTAAGAAATACTGGAAGAGTAGGAGAATTAGAGAGATAATGACAACTTTCTTTTTTTCCCCAGTTTTATTGAAAAATAATTGACATACATGACAATAAGTTTAAGGCATACAGCACAATGGTTTGATTTACCTATATTGCGAAATGATTATCACAATAAGTTCAGCTAACATCTACCTTCTCATAGAGATACAATAAAAAGAAAAGAAGTAAGGAAAGGAAAAAAAATTTTTTCTCCATTGCTGAGAACTCTTAGTGTTCTTTTAACAACTTTCCCATATCTTACACAGCAGTGTTAGCTAAATTCCTCATGTCGTACATTACATCCTTACTACTTATTTATTTTATTACTCGAAGTTTGTACATTTTGACCACCTTCACCTATTTTTTTCCACTCTTGACCCCCTGTCTCTGGCAACCACCAATCTGTTTGCTGTATATATGAGTTCAGGTTTGTGGAGTTTTTTTTTTTAAGACTCCACATATAAGTGAGATCATATGGTATTTATCTTTCTCTATCTGACTTATTTCACTTAGCATAATACCTTCAAGGTCTATCCATAATGAATAATGAAAACTTTTATGAGTGCTTGCTCTACACTCATTGCTGTTCTAAGTACTTTACACATATTACCTCCTGTTCTCCTTATAACAACCCTATAAGTTATATACTGTTATTCTCATTTTTCAGACAAGGAAGCTGAGACTTGTCTGAAAAGTCTCAGACAAGTTACCAACTCGGGAAAGGTTAAGCAACTTTCCCAAGTTTACACAGCTAATAAATGACAGCCAGGAATCAAAGCCAGACTTTCTGGTTCTAGACTTATGCCCCTTATCACTACACTGTACTGCTTCTCTAAGTTATAATCACAATAGGTGATGGTAAATTTTGTAACTTACACATGCCTAAAATGGGATGGGTACACAGAGGGCCTAACCATCTCCTCCTGGGAGAACTGAAGACTTCACCATAACAGCCTAAATACTGGCTGACAGGATACAACCCCGAACAACATTTACTGGACTTCAAAACAAGACTTTGGAAAACAAAGAATTAAAAGCTTTTTCTCCAATTAAGCATTACTATGACATAATCGTAATGTAAATCACACTAAGTGAAATGTAAATAACAGCAGGACAACAATGCCAGGAGCTACCAAATCAAAATGTCAACACAAGCCTTTCTTGAATAAAAGCTTATAATTGTTGTATTCAAACCGTGTGCTTGTTTCCGTTCTCATGTGGTATGTGTGTGTTGTTGACCTTTGGTGTGAAGTTTTGTCTGCATTTGATTTTTGATTTCTAGGACATGATTTGATTGATTTTGTATTGACCTATTCTCAAGAGCTTATCAGAAATTTTAGTCAGGATTTGGCAAATTGAAAGATTAAGGAAGATTCTGCCTCAGTTTCTTACTGAACTAGTCTACTCTTCACTGCCACTTACAATAATTTCCTAATATGAACAAGTTGCTCATTTGCTTAAAACTCTCCTGTAGTCCCACACCATACACAGGGAAAGTCCAAGCTCAATTCTTTATTCCAATGGGGAAAGAACTAACGTGAGGCCTGGTGCTTTTTCCAGCCTCGTTTGCTGTCATCTCTGCTGAAAAGTCCTAGTCTTCGGCCACAAAGCATTCTCATCCTTCTCCAACATCACAGGCTACATTCTTACAAGTTTCTACAACTTTTTATATGTTATATACTCTGCTCAGTGTCTTTCCCCTACAGATACAGTTGAATAACACCTATCGCCTATTCATACATCAATACAAAGCTCTAAAGATGTCTTTCATGATCCTTGCACTCAAAGCTTTGAGTAAGTTTCTATTAAATATTTCTCTGTGCTTCCTTGCACAGTTTAACTATATGTATCTGTATTTCTATTTCTATTTAGATAGATGATAGGTCTGTATAGACCGAGATCTAGATACATATATATCTCTAGATATAGATAAAAAGATAGATAGATAGGGACAATCTTTAGGACATTGTATCCACATGATTATGAATTCTTCCTGGAAAGAGCCTCCCATAAACCCACCATCTCTTAGCACAGGGATTGATATAGAGAACCCATCAATGATTGCTGAATTAACATTTCTAAGAAAATGCAAACACAACAGGAAGAAAACATTACTCTCAAATTTAAAAAAAAGGGAGGCTTGAGACCTGAGCATTGCAGGGAGGAGGGGAACAAAAACATAAAACTAAGATTGAAGAATTTCCTAAAAGCACAAACAGTGAGCTGTCCAGTTGAAAGAGCTTGTGAAAGGCAGAGAGAGGAAGACTTACTTTACTAACCTTAATGCAAGCCTTGGGCAGAATAAGGAAAATTGCTTGGATGCCAGGGAAAAGATGCAATCTTAGTAACAAAGTGAAAGAAGTTTGGTTTTGAAACAAGGGATCCAGAGTGAAAGAAAAGTTAAAATATTTGTAAGGATAAAAGCATATGTTACATTATACACTAGTCAACAGGCCACGCAGCCTCTGAGGAAATCTCTGGAGTGAGGCTTTTGAAGTTCTCTCTGAAGAGGCAGAGTGTGTACATCTACGGGTTGATATGCAGTCTCTCTCCCCAACAAAACTGAAAACTCTCCTCTATCACGGTACATATTTGTCCTTTCTGTATCCAGCAAAACCTTTTTCTGCTGAGCTTAAAAAAAATAAAAAGAACGAAAAGAAAGAAAGGGAAAAAAAATAGGAAAGAGAAATCCTATTTAACCAGCTTGCAGAGGTTATCTCCTGATAATTGAGCTTGGAACAAGGCAAGCTGCCTTCTCTTTGCCAAGGTCATGGGTGACTCTTGGTGTGATATCAGGCAAGGGGCAGGAGTGCAATGCAGGGTAAGTGGCTTTCCTGAATCATGGCTGCTTCAGAGCCATTTTAAAGAGAATGCTTTCCTTGTGGAATGCTTAATAATCTTCCGAACCAAGAGGATGACAGCTAAGATTACAAACTCAAAAAAGAATCCAAGAAAAACCAGCCTGCTCCAGCCCTGGTGATTCTGTAGCCATTAATCGCAGAGATACCACCTGGGGACGGCTAGTGCTTGACACAACTAAAAGAGAAAACCAGGCCCTAGAGTCCTTTACTGGAGGGATGGATGCATATAAATGAGGCAGATCTGTGGTAAAACTGCGGAAGAATCGCTCAATGATCTGGTACCTTCCATGCTGCCAACTCCTCTCCCCCAGCCCCCCATTCACAGGTGGGTTATCATGAAAAGAAGGAATATAATGTTCTTTCAATGTTTACAAAAGCCCTAGGGACTTTTATATATTTTATTTCATTTCATTCTCACAATAACCCTGTCAGATAGGCATGGTTACCTTCATTTTCTAGTTGAGAAAATTAAGTCTCAGAAAGGTTATCGTCTCAAGGCAGTGTAAATAGGAAGGCGAGGGGCTGGTTTGAACACAGACTTCTTCATTCAAGAAATATTCCTTCTCTATTTATGTTATACTGTCTAGATTCTGGGTTAGATAATAGGGATACAAAAGCCAAAAAGATACCTTTTTTTTTTTTTTTTTTTTTTGGGAGATAGCATTTTTAAGCCTTGGGGAACTTAATAGTCTGGAAGAGAAACAGGCATATGAAGAATTACACTGCAGTGCAGTAGACTGAGTTAAAATTGAGGCTCAGTACTAAGTACAGAAAATGAGCCTATCTTCTGGGGGTGGGATCCTGAAACGATGCCAAAGTGAGATGCCGCCTCCACCTCACCGTTAAGTTCTACCCTAAATCTTGGATCTTTCCGTCAAGAATATGCAAATACAGAAGAGAATGAGAGGAGTACAGTTTCAGAATGACCATGCCCACCTGATCAAATGTATGGATACTAACGACAACCATAACATCCACTCTTCTTTGAAGGTGGGGGAACACGGGCAAAACCAGGACTGGGGTAGACTTACCATCTCCTAGAGTAGCCCAAAAATGGAAGTGAAAAAAGTTCTATTGTTTGGGACATGAGAAGTTTAGGATAGCTAATATGTTGGGAAATGTGAAAATTAAGAAATGGTGTCACAGGACAAAGTTTCAGCAGTAAAGTACTACCAGGGTATCCTTCCTTGTTTCCTGTGGCAGGTCTGCAAACTCTTTCTTCCTGGGGAATAATGACCTCAAACATGTCCCCTGCTACCTGTGAAAGCAACACTGCAAGCCTCTCTCGTTCAAGGGCTTTTCCCAATAATTAAGGGAAAGAGTGGGAGATGAACAGGTTGGAGCTGAGCACTCCCCCACCAGCTGAACCTCAACTCCAGCTGAATCTGGCCCAGCTACTATGACCTCCGTGCCTGGTTTACTTGCTGTCCTTTCTCCCATTAAATATGTCTCCCCAACCCAGGCTGGAGCTGCATGGATTCTGGGGTGAAGTGATCATTTCCCAACACTATCACTTATGGGCTGTGTGACCACAGAAACATTAAGTCTCTTTGAGCCTATGTGTCCTCATTTATAAAAGGGAATTGTTTCAGTTAGCCTTTTTTGCATCCTTAATAAAAAAGCAGAGTGGCTTAAAACAACAACAACAACCATATCCTAACTCATAGTTATAGGTTGGTAATTGGGGTTAAACTCAGCTGGGCAATTCTAGTCTTACAGGAGCTTACTCATGCATCTGGGTTCACCTGCCAGCTGTTTGAAATTGGCTGGCTGTCAGGCAGGACAAGCAGGGGCCACAGGGCTATAAATGTCTCATCATCCAGCAGCCTGGCCTGGGCTTGTTCATATGGCAGCTCAGGTTTCCAAGAGGAGCAAAAAGACAAGTCCCGAGGCACAATCACTTCTCGGATCTCTGCTTGCCCCCAGTCTGTTAGTGATCGTTGATGAAAACAGTCACATGACCAAACCCAGAGTCAGTGTGAAAGTGTGCTACCCAAGGGCATGAATATGGGGCAAATATACAAACGTCATGAGACCTAAACCCATTGGGGCCACCTCTGAAATCAATCTACTACCAGGATAATTACAGGATATATGTAAGGAATAAATAACACAATGCAAGACAAAAAAATTAGGCATAGTTTCTGGGACATAGTAAAGGCTCAATGAATGCTGTCTATCATTGCTGTTGTCCTTGGGGCTGGGGTGGTGAGAAATATTGCTCAAGTTTCCATAAAGGAGAGAGGATTTCCATTCCGTGCTACAAAAGGAAACAGATTTAGAGGAATAGTTTCCTTCCCTAACATCCCCACTCCTTCCCAAGAAAGGAGGAGTGATTTATCTAGTTGGTGAGCTTCATTTCTCTGATGGGTGGTTCTCAATGTCATGGTCTGAAAAGGGAATCATAAACCCTGCTTGTCTCATAGATTTACTGAAATGACGTATGTAAGCACAATTCATCAAGTGTCAATCATGATACAAAGTGAGGTGTTAATACATCCAGGCAGCATGGCATAATAATTCCAGCTACCATTTGTTGAGTGCTTACTTTGTTCAGGAATTTTACAGGCATTATTTTATTTTATTTTCCTGATCATCTTGACTAAAATACCTCTTTCTGAAACCTAAGTGCATATTACTAAGTGAAAGAAGCCAGTCTGAAAAGGCTACATACTATGTGATTCCCAACCATATTACATTCTGGAAAACGCAAAACTATGGAGACAGTGAAAAGATCAGTGGTCGCCAGGGGTTAAAGGAGAGGGCATGATGAATAGTAGGAGCCCAGAGGGTTTTTAGGGCAGGGAAACTACTCTATGAGATACTGTAATTGTGAATGCATGTCCTTATACATTGTCAACACCCTTAGAATGTGCAACACCGAGAGTGAACCCTAATGTAAACCACGGACTTTGTGTGATCATGATGGGCTCATCAGTGGTAACAAATGTCCCACTCTTGAGGGGGATGTTGGTGGCAGGGGAGGCTGTGCATGTGTTGGGGTGGGGGCTATGGGAACTCTCTGTGCATTCCGTTCAATTTTGCTGTGAACATAAAACTGCTCAAAAAAAATCTATTAAAAAAATAAAATTTCTAAAAAAGACATTTTGGCACAATCAACTTTAGATGATAGTAAGGAATCATTGTTAATTTTCAGCTGCACATTAGAGATGGGTGAGATTTCAATATGGAGACATGGAGAAAGGACTTGTGGCAGATTAAGCAGAATGATCAAGAGCAGGGAAGAAGGAAAAGGAGGGTAACATTCAGAAGGTATCTTGATGTTCACTTCATCTTTAATCTTGAGAACTGCTGCAGTTTCAAATACTTTACTTCATTGTTCTTATACACCATTTCAGAAATCATAGTATTTGGCAACCAAATCCTACTTTCTGAATGATTTCTCAAACCTAGAAGAGACTAAAAATTCTTTATCAGTTCATAAAAGATAAAATAAAGTATGTATTCCTTTTATATATGAAGAGTAACTTGTCCAAGGTCACACAGCAGGCAAATGGTTGAGCCAAGCTTCAAATTAATTTTGCCACCACTACCACACACGCACACAGACACACACACACACGCACACGCACACGCACACACGCACGCACACGCACACTATTTGGCAATGTCTGGAGACATTTGGTTATCACAACTGGCTGGAGGTTAGTGCTACTGCCATCTAGTGGATGGAGGCCAGAGATGCTGCTTAACACCCTACAATGCACAGGAGGGCTGCCACAGGGAAGAATTATCTGACCCAACATGTCAGTACAGAAGAGGTCAACAAACTCTGCTCTCATGAGTATTAGAGATGGAGTCTAGTATGATGGTGAAGTTAGTAGACTCCTTGACTACACTGCTTGACTCCACTTACTATTGTGTGACACTGGGCAAGACATTTAACAGCCCCACGCTTCAGTCCCTCACCTCTAGAACAGGGTTCACAATAGTTCTCACCTTATAGGACTATTGTGAAGGTGAAATAAGTTACTACATGTATTTGGGAGAGTTCTTGGCACTTAGCAAAAGCTCAGTAAATATTCACCATTGATGTATTAAGAAGTCGTGTGCATTGTTCTCTCTCTCTCCAGCCCATCTCTGTGTAAACCTTCCCAGCCCTGCTCATACTTCATGCTCCTGATGACTGAGCACTCTGAAGTCAGACAGCTTGGGTTTCCTGGTCTGAATCCTGACTGCTAATTTGATGGCTTAGATAATGGGATTCTAAGTGATCAAGATCAGATGAGGTGCATTTTCTCATTTAATACTTCATTTAATAAATACTTCATTTAATACTCTCATTTAATAAAATTGGTACTATTTCTCAAATGAAGCTTTGGAGGGTTCATTCATTTGCCCAAAGTCCCAGCCAATAAGTGGATAGTCAGGATTCAAACCAGACTCCAAAGCTGGTACCTGCCACCTCTTAAGGAGCTGTCACTGAAAGGTTTCAGTGCCATGACTAGTGGACTTAGAGAGTCAAACCCTGCCTCTCCATTTATGGAGAGAGTGAATTTGCAGGCAGAAGTCAAATGCTGGCACTGCCACATAGTAGTGGTGGGAGCTTGAGAAAATAACATAATGTCTCTGAGCTGTCATATATAAAAAGATCTCAGCTTTGTTGATTGCTGATATCAAAGAGTATTTAAAGACATTGAGGAGATTTCAGGAAGTGGATACCTCCTTAGAATGACTTGGGAAATCCGTATATGAAGCTAGACTTTGTGGCTTTGAGTAATGCACAAATGGTCATTTAGCAATCCTTGGAATTCCTCCATATCTAGTCTGACCTTGCCCAGTTATGGGGGTTCACGGAGCAGGGTTGATGGCCAGGTATGTATCTGCAAAATGCTATATGACTACCCATGGACCATTCAACTGTGTCTGGGTCATAGCACACAAACGTGAGAGGAGAGAAAAGGTCATTTAATCAGATTATTGTACTCTCAGCTTCACCAGTTCAATAATTTTCTCAGCATTCTCAAGAAACTCATATTCCCCAGCTTTCTCTCAGCACTGAACCTTTTCGGTAGCTCTGACCTCTTAGCTGTTTCTTGGAGGCTGCAGGTTAACCTCACTTACTCCTCCCATCTTCCCTGGGAGCCTCTAAATTCTCCTTGATTCTCTAGAACTGTGCTGACATAGATGAAGCACTGCTCGCAAAGCCAGAATTTCTATGCATGAATGAGCCCTGATGGGGTAACTCTGGAAAAATGACTAAAATTCTCTGAGCAATGGTTTCCTCATTCATAAAATGGAAATTAATAATATCAATGTCAAGAGCAACTGGAGAATAAAATTGGTTTAGTTCCTATTAAAATGCTTTATAATGTGTATAATGTATAATGCGCTATGATTATTTCTTATGTAGGTATTGCTTTTGCTGTCATTTATTAAGCCTCTCTGATGTACCATGAACTGATAAAGAATTTACATGTATTACCTTCATCTATTTCTCACAACCTAGGACATAGGACCCATTGTTGGCCCCATTTTAGGGCTAAAGAAAGCAAGGATGGAAGAGGCTGAATAATTTCCCCAAACCAGTAAATGGCAGAACCAGTATTTGAAACTGGTCTATCGTAGTTCAAGTCTATGCTCTTACACTATGTTATAGTCTCTGACTCCAAAACAGAAAAGAGGGTGAAAAACAAGGAGGGAACCAAAGTTATTGGCATTGAGACAACCGTTCTTTCTATCAGGCTTTATGAAAATGATACATGGTGAAGTAGACAGTTAACGTGTGCAGTCCATTAAGTTGTAAACTATTTATAATCTTCACAACAGCTTTATAAGGTAAACATCTCTTTTTGACAGCTGGGAAATCAAGGCTCAGGGGTTTAAGAGATGTGCGTACACTTTGACCAACTTCATTCATTTTCCCCACACTCCCTTGCCCCTGGCAACCACCAATCTGCTCTGTTCCTATGAGTTCAGGGTTTTAGATTCCACATATAAATGAGATTATGTAGTTTTGTGTTTCCCTCTCTGACTTGTTTCACTTATCATAATGCCCTCAAGGTTCATCCATGTACTTGCAACTGGCAGGATTTCCTTCTTTTATATGGTTAGGTAAAATTCTATCGTGTATATATATCACATTTTCTTTATCCATTCGTATGTTGATGAACACTTAGATAGTTTCCACGTCTTGACTATTGTGAATAATGCTGCAATGAACATGGAGATGCAGATATCTCTTTGAGATGGGATTTACTTCCTTTGGATATATACTCAGAAGTGGGTTTGCTAAATAACATGGCAGTTCTATTTTTAATTTTTTGCGGAACCTCTATACTGTTTTCCATAGTGGCTGCACCAATTTACATTCCCACCAACAGTGCACAAGAGTTCCCTTTTCTCCACGTTCTTCCCAGCACTTACCTCTTTTCTTTTTGATAATAGCCATTCTACAGAATGAGGGGTGATATCCCATTGTGGTTTTTTGTTTGTTTGTTTTTATTTTTGGCTGCATTGGGTCTTCGTTGCTACACGCGGGCTTTCTCTAGTTGCAGCGAGCGGGGGTTACTCTTCGTTGCGGTGCACGGGCTTCTCATTGTGGTGGCTTCTCTTGTTGTGGAGCATGGGCTCTAGGTGCATGGGCTTCAGCAGTTGTAGCACGTAGGCTCAGTAGCTGTGGCTCCAGGGCTCTAGAGCACAGGCTCAGTAGCTGTGGCGCACGGGCTTAGTTGCTCCGCGGCATGTGGGATCTTCCCGGCCCAGGGCTCGAACCCCTGTCCCCTGCATTGGCAGGTGCATTCTTAACCACTGCGCCACCAGGGAAGCCCCCCGTTGTGTTTGGATTTGCATTTCCCTATTGATTACTGTTGTTGAGCACCTTTTACATACCTGTTGGCTATTGGAATATCTTCTTTACAAAAATGTCTATTTAGGTTTTTGGCCCATTTTTTAGCTATGCCTAACTTTTAAAAAAATTTTTATTGGAGTACAGTTGATTTACAATGTTGTGTTAGTTTCAGGTGTACAGCAAAGTAATCCATTACGCATATACCCACTCATTTTTACTTTTTTTTTTGCGATACGCAGGCCTCTCACTGCTGTGGCCTCTCCCGCTGTGGAGCACAGGCTCTGTACGCACAGGCTCAGCGGCCATGGCTCACGGGCCCAGCCGCTCCGAGTCATGTGGGATCTTCCCGGACCTGGGCACGAACCTGTGTCCCCTGCATCGGCAGGCGGACTCTCAACCACTGCGCCACCAGGGAAGCCCCCCACTCTTTTTTAGATTCTTTTCCCATATAGGCCATTACAGAGTATTGAGTAGAGTTCCCTGTGCTATACAGTAGATCCTTATTAGTTATCTATTTTATGTATAGTAATGTGTCTATGTCAATCTCAATCTCCCAATTTGTCCCTGGTAACCATAAGTTTGTTTTCTGTACATCTGTAACTCTATTTCTGTTTTGTAGGTAAGTTCATTTGTACCCTTTTTTTAGATTCCACATATAAGCAGTAGCGTATATTTGTCTTTCTCTGTCTGACTTGCTTCACCCAGCATGTCAATCTCTAGATCCATCCATGTTGCTGCAAATGGCATTATTTCATTCTTTGTTATGGCTGAGTAACATTCCATTGTATATATGTACCACATCCTCTTTATCCATTCCTCTGTTGATGGACATTTAGGTTTCTTCCATGTCCTGGTTATTGTAAATAGTGCTGCAATGAACATTGGGGTGCATGTATTTTTTTGAATTATGGTTTTCTCTGGATATATGCTCAGGAGTGGGTTTGCTGGATCATAGGGTAGCTCATTTTTGGTCTTTTAAGGAACCTCTGTACTGTTCCCCATAGTGGCTGTACCAATTTACATTCCCACCAACAGTGTAGGAGGGTTCCCTTTTCGCCACACCCTCTCCAGCATTTATTGTTTGTAGATTTTTGATGATGGCCATTCTGACTGTTGTAAGGTGATACCTCTCTGCAGTTTTGATTTGCATTTCTCTAATAATTAGTGATGTTGAGCATCTTTTCATGTGCTTTTTTGGCCATCTGTATGTCTTCTTTGGAGAAATGTCTATTTAGACCTTCTGCCCATTTTTTGATTGGGTCTTCAGTTAGATAATATGTGGTTTTGGTATTAAGTTGCATGAGTTTTTATATATTTTGGATATTAACCCCTTATCATATAGATGGTTTGAGAATGTTTTCTCCCATTCCATAGATCGTCTTTTCATTTGGTTGATTGTTTCTTTTGCTGTGCAGACCTTTTTAGTTTGATGTAGTCACACTTGTTTATTTTTGCCTATATTGCTTGTTCTTTTGCTGTCATATCCATAAAATCATGGCCAAGACCAATGTCAAGGGTGTTTTCCTCTCTGTTATCTTCTGGGAGTTTTATGGTTTCAGGTCTTGCATTTAAGTCTTTAATCTATTTTGGGTTAATTTTTATGAATGGTGTAAGATACAGGCCCAATTTCATTCTTTTGCATGTGAATATCCAGTTTTCCCAACACCATTTATTGAAGAGACTACCTTCTCACCACTGAGTATTTTTGCCCCCTTGTCAAATATTATCTGACCATATATGCATGAGTTTATTTCTGTGTTCTTCATTCTGTTCCACTGGTCCATGTGTCTGTCTACATGCAAGTACCATACTGTTTTGATTACTATAGCTTTGTAATATAGTTTGAAATCAGACCGTGAGATTCCTCCAGCTTTGTTCTTCTTTCTCAGGATTGCTTTGGCTATTCAGAGCCTTTTGTGGTTTCATACAAAAGTTAGGAATTTTTTTCTATTTCTATAAAATATACCATTGGAATCTTGATAGGAATTGCGTTGAATCTATAGATGGCTTCAGGTAGTACAAGTATTTTGACAATGTTAATTCTTCCAATCCATGAGCATGGGATATCTTTCCATCTATTTGTGTCTTCTTTAATTTCTTTCATCGATGTCTTATTGTTTTCAGTGTACAGATCTTTCGCTTGCTTAGTTAAACCTATTCATAATTATTTTATTGTTTTTGATGCTATTGTAAGTGGGATTATTTTCTTTACTTCTATTTCAGATAATTCATTGTTAGTGTATAAAAACACAACTGATTTCTGTATACTGATTTTTTATCCTGCAACTTTAATTAACTTGTTTATTAGTTCTAAGAGTTTTTTGGTGGAGTCTTTAGGATTTTCTGTATATAAGATCATATTATCAGAAAATAACAACAATTTTACTTCTTCCTTTCCTATGTGGATTTTTTAAATTTCTTTTTCTTGCCTAATTGCTCTATCTGGGACTTCCAGCACTATATTAAATAAGAGTAGTAAGAATGGGCAACCTTGTTTTGTTCAGAACCTTAAAGGAAAAGTTTTCAACCTTTCACCATTGAGTATGATATTAGCTCTGGGCTTGTCATATATGGCCTTTATTATATTGAGGTATGTTCTTTCTATACACAATTAACTACATGCTTTTTATCAAGAATCACTGTTGAATTTTGTCAAATGCTTTTCCTGCATCTCTTGAGATGATTATACAAATTTTATGCTTCATTCTATTAATGTGATATATCATATGTATTGATTTGCATATATTGAGCCATCCTTTCATCCCAGGGATAAATCCCACTTGATCATGGTGTATGATCATTTTAATGTGCTGTTGAATTTGGTTTGACAGTATTTTGAAGATTTTTGCATCTATATTCATCAGGGATATTGGCCTATAGATTTCTTTTCTTGTAGTAACCTTATCTGGCTTTGGTGTCAGGGTAACACTGGTCTCATAAAATGAGTTTAGAAGTGTTCCCTCCTCTTCAATTCTTTGGAAGAGTTTGAGAAGGAGTTATGCCAATTCTTTTAATGTTTGGTAGAATTCATCAGTGAAACCACTGGTTCCTGGGCTTTTCTTTGTTGAAAGGTTTTTGATTACTGATTCAATCTCCTTACACATTACTGGTCTGTTCAGGTTTTCCACTGCTTCCTGATTCAGTCTTGGTAGGTTGTATGTTTCTAGGAATTTATCCGTTTCTTCTAGGATGTCCAATTTGTTGGTCTATAGTTGTTCATAGCAGACTCTTATGACCCTTTGTATTTCTGTGATATCAGTTATAATGTCTCTTCTTTCATTTGTAATTCTATTTATTGGGTCCTCTCTGTCTCGTCTTTCTGTCTGTCTGTCTCTCTTTTTTGTTAGTCCAGGTAAGGTTTGTCAATTTTGTTCATCTTTTCAAAGAACCAACTCATAGTTTTGTTAATCTCTTCTACTGTTCTCCTATTTTCTAGTTTATTTATTTTTGTTCTAATCTTTATTAGTTCCTTCTTTCTGTTAGCTTTTGGTTTAGTGTATTCTTCTTTTTCTAGTTCCCTGGGTTGTAAAGTTGTAATTGGGCAAGTCTGCAGGCTGGGGTCCACAGTCACTCCTGGTTGTGTTAGGGGACCAAAACTGACCAAAACTGCCTGCCCTGACCAGGCCCAATAGTAACCACTTGCACGAACTATCTTACAAGAGGAGGTCCTCGTAAGGAACACAGAACTAACAAGCTACCACCAACCGGAAGAATACGGGAAAGGTAAAAAGGAGAGAGGAGACACCAGTTCATATGTCCTACCAACCTCCCATAATCCTTCTCACTGGAATCCACCTTGTCTGAGAGATGCATGCACCACCAGGAAGGACCCTAAGTCAGAATAATTGGCCAGAAACAACCTGGAAACTAACCGCATTACCATAAAACCTGAGACTGCGAGCCACATGGCAGAGCAGTTCTCCTGGGTTCCCTTACCCTGCTGCTCTCCACCCAGGCGCCCCTTCCCAATAAAGTCTCTTGCCTTGTCAGCATGTGTGTCTCCTCAGACTGTTCATTTCTGAGTGTTAGACAAGAGCTCAGTCTTGGGCACTAGAAGGGGTCCCCCCTTCCTGCAACAGTTGGTTGGGGGCTCCCCCTTCCTGCAGCAGTTGGATGGGGGCTCCAATAGGATGGTGTCACTGGCTCGACACTGTGTTCAGGCAGGGCTGCAGGCAGAGTTTTGCAGTCAGACAAGACCACAGGCTGTGTTCTGCAATCAGGCAGGGCAACAAACCATGCCTCAAAGTTAGGCAGGACCGTAACCTGGGCTTCATGACCAGGTAGGTAGGCAGTTGGCTGTGCTCCACTGTTGTACAAAGTGACTGGCTGGGATCTCTGGTTCGGAGGGTCCTCTAGCTGTATACTGCATTTGGCCAGGACTAGAGACTCTGTTCTGTGGTCAGGCAGTGTTGCTGTTCAGGCTTCCTCACTGGGATTGGATCAGGTCACTGGCTGGGCTCCCTGTGTGGGCAAGGCTGCAGTCTGTGTTCAGCAATCAGGCAGAATTATAGGCTGAGCTTCACTGTGGGGCAGGGCTGTAGACTGAGCCGTGCAACTGAGTAGTACTGTAGGCTGGGATCCAAGTTTTCCCAGAATCACTCTTCAGGGTCCCTGGTTATACAGGACTAGAGACTATACCTGGGCAGGGCTTCTGTCATGGATTTCTGCCCAAGCATGGCTGTAGGGTGCTATCTGAGTTATCTATGGCTGCCTGGGTTATCTGGCTGGGCTTCCTGGTTGGGTGGGGCTGGAAGCTAGACTGAGCAGTTGGGCAAGGCTTCAAATTTGCTTCCTTGTCAGGGTGGAGCCATAGGAGGGCTCCACAGCCAGTATAGCTCATTGGCTGGGGACCCAAATCAGATAGAACTGCCAAATGAGCTCACTGGCCAGAAACGGTCACCAGCTTGGTTCTGCAGATGAGCAGAGCTACTGTTCGGGACCTCTGCTCAGGCTTTGCTGCAAGCACGAATATGGTCCACCAAGTTCTGAACACTGGCTTCTATAAGTCTTGTCTCCCTTCTCTGTTTCTGTCTGATCCCTGGTAGTTAAACCCTGCAGATTTCCCTGTGATCCCCATGAGGCAAGACCCAAGTGGGCCACCTGAGAAGTGCCCCACAATGCTGAGGGAGCTGGATGTCCACTGTGGACTCTCTTCTTCCCAGTGGAGAATTCCTAGGCCCAGAGGGACCCTTTCGGTGTTGCATTGTGCTGGCCTGGGAGAGGAGCAGTGTGGTCAGAGTGTAGCCACTCCTCTTACTTTCAGCTCCTTCTGTATCTCTATGATCTAGGAGTCCTTCAGACACACCTCCACTTCTAGGATTTTCACAGTGGTATCTTGTGTATGGATCTTCTTGTGAAAGGGACTGAAGTCAAGAACTGACCTATATTGCCATCTTGATGAAGTCACTTACACATTGTGTTTAAATATATTATTTCAGTAAACCTATGGGACAACTGGGATTACTGCCCTCTTTTTCAGATGATGACATCGAGATAGTGGAGAATAATAACACTTGCTCAAATCACATAAAAGTAGTAAGTAAAGGACTGGATATGCAAGCCAGCATTGAATACAACATACACAACCTCTTAATTCATTTATTTATTCAACGTCTATTGAGTTATCCCTCAGGTTTGAAAGTGAAAGTTGAGTTCAATTTTCTTCTCACTTAGGGTCACCTTTTCCAGTCAGAAAATTGAATTTCTTATGGGTGATTGAAGAGACCTCTCAAAGAAGCAAGAATACAATTTATTCATTTTAGATTATTAAGCACCTGCTGTATGCTGAGAAATATGCTATTATACATGCCATGGTACAAGTGCTATGAGGGAAAAAATGAGTCACCATTCCAACCTAGAGGGATCAGGAAAACATCCATGGAAAATGATATCTGAGTTGCAATGTGAATGATAAGTAGATATTAACCAGGTAGTAGTTTTCAGGCAAAGGAAAGCATGTGCAACAGAGAAGCGTGGTGTGTAGAAGAAGTGGAAAGAATCCCTGGAATGCCAGATTACAGAGAGGAATGCAGAAAGTCAAGCGAGAGATGAAAGGGAGGGGAAGAATATTGCAGATTTGCTGCATAAGTTATGCCAAGGATTTCTGACTTTATTTGAAATGCCTGAAGAGTCATTCAGAGATTTTTAACACTGAGGTCACCAAATCAGTAACTGAGGTTACTGATTGACTTACTGATAATTTAGGAATATCACTGTGGCTGGCCTGAGGATGGCTAGACTAGAGTAGGGGAAAGACTAGAAATAGTAAGACCAGTTAGCGTTATTTTCCACAATCCAGGTGAGAGCTGGTGGTGGCCGGTAAGTGGCAGTGACCATGACAAAAAAAATGGATGGATTCCTGAGATATTTAGGAGAGAGCATTAACAGTGCTTAGCAAATTAATGAGTTAAACTGCTCATATTCTCATCTCTGCTACTGTGTCAATAGTTGCATTGGGCAAATGGGTAGAGCTCAGCCCTGCCAGATCTGAATTTGGAGAGCTACCAGAAGATAGGTGTTGGGGTTAGTTCTGAGGATCCTTCAAAAAGGTGAGTTTTGACTGTTGAGCATCTTTCCCATAAACATACTGACAAGACTCCTAGAAAAGGGGCCAGCGGAAAAAGTGTATAATGGGGATCAAGGTATCCTTGGGGATGACAGTTGACATATCAGCACTGTTGTAGCAGTGGGGCCAGCACTGGCCCACAGCAAACTCTTTGAGTCTGGTATTGGCTAAATTGGATGTCTGACAGCTTCAAACTCAGAAGCAGAGCCTGCATCTCAAACAGAAGAGGGGGAATTGTCTAAATGCTTCAATTTTTGTAATTGAAGCAATTGCACATCATTTTACATGCCAGCTTGCTGACAGGATAACCAATTTGAACTGAGTGTGGGAATTCAATTATATATCTTCTGTTTGCATCTTTGAAAGAAAACCACCTGACTGGCCTGTCAAACATCCAGCATGTTTGCCTGTTGGAAATTGTTATCTCTTCCTGACACAGGAAATGTCTCTGCAGAAGAGAAACCTATTATATTTTACAAAGCTAGCATAACCCTATCACAAAACTTGACAAAGAAAGCATAGAAAAAGAAAACCACAGACCAATTTTATCTATGAATATAAATGCAAAATTCCTAAATAAAATACAAGCATATGAAATATGGCAGTGTAACACTAGAGGCTTTTCCATTAAAAATTGAAACAAGGCAGTATGTCCACTATGACCTTAATTATTTAACATTACTCTGAAATGTCTGGCCAATGCAATAAGACAAGAAACATAAATAAATAAAGTATATAATTTTTGAAAAGGAAGTAGCAACATTTCTCATTATTTTCATATATCTACCTAGAAAATCCAAGCAAATGAACTGAAAAAAAATCTTAGCATTCATAAGAGTTAATTAATTCCTCATCTAGGCATTTAATCTGAAGAAATAGTCAGAGAGCAGAGCTTTATAATAGAGTCTCCTTCCAGCATTATTTTTATAAGGGCATGATCAAATATATTATTTTAGATCCAGGTGATGAAATATGCAACCACTGAAACTTATCCTTTGAAGAATATTTAATAACAGGGGGAAATGCTCACACATCATGAGAATAAGAATAAAATACAAGTCTAAATACAATGTGATTCCTCTTTTGTAAAATAAGTAAATATGTATATATACATATTTGCATAGAAAATATACTGGAAGGATGGAATATAGAAATGGTATTACAGTTATCACTGGGTAGGAGTTTTTCAAATTTTATAGAATTTACATGAATCAGTCTCACAAATTACACTATATATATACTATAAAATACACTATTACAAAATTAGGGGATTAGGTCAGATGATGTCAAAGATCCCTGCCAATCTGTTTCTGGTATAAATATGACAATTTTCTATGAAAATTTGACACTTTAAAATGGAAAAGGATCTGTGATCTTATTATCCCCTGTCAATCTGTGTCAAGCTGTCACACAATAACAGCAACTAACTTCTCTCAGAGATTCTGGAGAGCTGGCCTTCCTGGACACAGACTCTAACCTTCAACCTTATTATCCACAAAGACTTTTCTTTCCTAGCCCAAGCTGGAGCCCAATTTGTTACCCAACTCATTGTTTGCCATATTTGCTGTCTTCCCTGGGCCCCTCTCACCAACACTTATCAAAACCACATAGCATGACCCCATCTGAGATGAGCTTTCCAGGTTGGCTTATCCTCCAGCATCACTATATAGAGAATCACTTAGATTCCCAGCTCAGGACCCTCCCCTGGGACATCCACCAAATGTAGGGTTCTATATTTACATGGGACCTCCTTTGATAGATTCCTTATCTGAATTTTTCTTTGTAGTGGACCACAGCAGACCCAACATAGACATCAACCTAGCCAACCAATACTAGGGCTTTAGTCCAAAAGATCTACTCTAGTAGAAATATTTTACCTACTGAAGGTGGCCTGGAGTGGGAAGCCCTTGGGTATTTACTGAGCCCAGTAACTTTAGAGAAAACTGAGAGTCAAATCTAGAGATAGTAGCTGTGAATGTCCCATCCACAGAATAACAGCAAAACCATCAAGGATATGGAAGAGTCAGAAATTATGCAGAGAAGCCAGGACACAGCTACAAAGTCTTTGCGAGAGCCAAGACTCAACTTCAGTCATTAGCTGTGGACATGTTGTGATGGATTGAAACAAAAGACATCGGAACACAAACTCAAATGCCCTTAGAGTCCTGGCAGTAATCTAAAAGAGTGAAGCAGGCCAGCTGGAGAATACATGCCTCATTCAAAGAGGGGCAGCCACTGTGTGGGAATGTTGACCCATTGCTACCCAATCTGTTCATTTTTTTTTTTAAATAAAAGCCTCCAAATTTCTGTGTGAAATGCTTAACTTTTTAATTGTTGCCAACTAATGTTCTGAACGTTATATAAGTCAAACAAAACACATTTGCAGGCTTGATCAGGTCAAAGGAGCACAATTCATGATTTCTGACTAAAAGGTACAAAGTTGGAAGGGGGTTAGGACTTGATTTTTATAACATTGGCTTATCTTCAACGTTCCCCAACTAAGAAGCTTTCCTTTATAGGAGTGTGAGAAAGGAGGAATTATGCTTTCATTTGCTCCGAATAATGATCTATCGTGCTCCGGGTTGTTGCAAGGTGGAAACTGTCACCCACACAGCCTGAGCCCCACCTATTCCCCCTGTACCTAGACATCTGGTCAGTTCCCAAGGATTGAATATGCATGCCTAGGGAAACCAATTTTGAGGGACTTAGAGGTACAACAGTAGTGACTACAGAAATCGGAATGCTATCACGCTTCTAATAGGGTCTGACCCATTGATAGCTTCTATGATCTGTTTCTACCCACAGAATATTTCTGAAACTAACAGTGTGGGGTTTTTTTTCCCACACCAACAACCAATTTTCCAACTCTCGAGACACCAGCTGGGTGTCCTAGAATTTAATTCAACTGTGACACTAACCACCTGGAATTAGCATCAGTTAAGGGCCCACAAGTTAAGGGCTCAGCCTCAAAGACTGCCCCCACTTCAGATGCTAGTTGCACCAGGACTTTTGATGAACTGGGTATAAATTCAGGGAGTTCTCCCAACCCCATCTTCAGGTTAAATAATTTTCTAAAACAGCTCCCAGAACTCAGGAAAGCACTTTTCTTACATTTACTACTTTATTACAAAGGATACAGCTGTAGAGCCAAATGAACAGAGTACACAGAGCAAGGTCTGGAAGGGTCCTGAGAGCAGGATCTTCTGTCCCATGAAGTTGAGGTGCACCACCTTCTCAGCACTTAGGCGCATTCTAACTAACTCTGAAGCTCTCTGAACCCCATAGTTTAGAATTTTTTAATGGAGGTTTCACTACATAGGCATGATTGATTAGATGATTGGCCATTGGTGATTAACTCAATCTCCAGCCCCCTCCCCTCCCTGGAGGTTTTCTAACCATGCTTTGGTCTTTCTGGCCACTAGCCCCCAATCCTGAAGCTATTTAGGAACCCCAGCCACCAGTCATCTGATTAGCATACAAAAGGACACTCTTATCACAATGGAGACTCCAAGGGTCTTAGAAGCTCTTGAGTCAGAAAGACCAAATATTTATAATAAAACATGCTCCTATCATCCCCTATCACTTGGAGGGTTTTAGGAGCTCTGTACCAGGAACTGGGGACAAAAACCAAATAGATGTTTCTTATTACATCACAATATCACTAGAGCTAATCTGTTGGACTAGCTCTAATTGATCATTGTCTATTAATATGGATCTCCAGAGAGTGTAAACTGATCCAAGTTAGAGAGACAGATGGTTGGATGTCCTCATTGAGAACTGTGGGTTTGTCAACTTTTAAAATTCCCTGCCTAACCCAAGGTTTCAAATGTGCATTGCCCAGTGCTTGCTCCATAATTTATTTCAGAGACCTTCTGATCTTTTCTTGGAAGCTTAAGAAGTACAAAGCATATATCTCTATGTTGTTGGCATGGGTAACCTAAAAAAATACATATTTCACCTGACAACATTTCCTCCAAAAAAGGAAACAAAAGTCAGGATATGATCAAAGAAATCATCAATTTCTCCAAAACTAAAGGACTTGAATTTCCAGATTAAAATACCCTTCTGGTGCCCAGCACAAGGAATGAAGACTCACATCAAAGCATATTTTGATGGCATTTCAGAATAACAGATAAAGAGAAGATCCTTCCAGGAGGAAAACTAGGTTGTATATTAAGATATGAAAATTACAATGACATCTGGAACCCAGAACACCCTAGAGAAATACTTTTAAAGCCTGAGGAGAAATAATTTCTAACCTACAATTTCTAGCTAAACTAGAAATTTATTTGTGAAAGTAAAGTCAGTTTTAAATATTCAGGATCTCAAAAAAATTTACCTTCATTTCACATATTCTCAGAAGCTACTAAAGAAAATACACCAAGGAAAAAGAAGACGTAAAACTCACGAAAAAGGTGACGCAACAGAAGACATCAAGGAAGTTTCCAGAATGGTGATGAAGATTCAGGATAACATCCGTACAGATGGCCTAAGGAGTGACAATCAAAACCAGAGTAGGAGGATGGAAAGTTCCAGGGGTCACAAACACACAAGAGTCTGGAAGCTTATCTAACACAGTTGATGACACTAAGTGAGTTTTGAGAATTTGCTGAATAATTTGGAAAGAAAAACTAAGCAAATAAATCAAAAAAGAGGCAACTATTAACTCCTGGAAAAATAAAAAGTAAGGAACTATAATCACAGGACCACCTTATGGTCCATCAGAAAACAGTATTTTCATAATCATAATAATGTAAAAACTATTTAACATAAAATTTTGATATAACCATATTGAGAGAGTGAGGGAAGGGGAAGAGGAAGGCAATAAGGCAGGGATTGGAGTGGTGTAAGAAAGCTAAATTCTCATGTCCCATAGTGGAAAGCCAAAGCTTATTTTTTTTAATTAAGATTCTTTAAAAATCAAGAAATGGCAGCTTAAGTGCATAATTTACAAATATGAAGGTACAAATTAGAAGACCTGAGAGTTTAAAGTAATTGCCTCTCATAAACTAGTCTCAAAGGAGGTAAAACTGAGCAGTAACTGCAGTTCTTTGTTAAAATACATGACTTTTTAAATTATGCATGTGTATTGCATTGATAAAAAATTTTAAATTAAGTTTTAAAAGATATTTAAAAAAGGAATATAGTCCTTCTTACATTATGATTTTCAATTATTACCTAAAACCATCTCTACTGGTAGCAAATATCCCACAGTTTATTCCAACACTTGTCAAGACCCCTGAAGTCCTAGGTCTATCACTAACCTTCCTGCCTTTCTGCCTTTCACTGACATGCTCATAATAAACAGCTTCCTTCTAAAACTATCCCTCCTTCATCTGGGAAGGAATTAAGGGAGGGATGTTGGAAGAGAAATGCAAAATAGGACCATCTAGGCAAGATAACAAGAATGCTGATTTAACTTTAAAAACAGCCAAGCCCAGGGATGTGTATAAAACTGTGGCAGAGATTGCTAGTTGCCAAAAAGTATCCATTCTTCCCTCCTTTAGCAATAGAACTTGATTTTTTTTTTTTTTTTTTTTTTTTTTGAAGCCGCTCCGCGGCATGTGGGATCCTCCCGGACCGGGGCACGAACCCGTGTCCCCTGCATCGGCAGGCGGACTCTCAACCACTGCGCCACCAGGGAAGCCCTGATTTTTTTAAGTTAATTAATTTTTTTACTGAAGTATAGTTGATTTACAATGTTGTGTTAATTTCTGCTGTACAGCAGAGTGGCTCAGTTATACACATATATACATTCTTTTTCATATTCTTTTCCATTATGATTTATCCCAGGATATTGAATATAGTTCCCTGTGCTATACAGTAGGACCTTGTTATTTATCCATTTTATATGTAATAGTTTGCATCTTCTAATCCCAAATTCCTAATCCCTCCCTCCCCCACTCTCCCTCCCCCTTTGTGACCACAAGTCTGTTCTCTATGTCTGTGAGTCTGTTTGTTTTGTAGATAGGTTTATTTGTGCCATATTTTAGATTCCCTATATAAGTTATATCATATGGTGTATGTCTTTCTCTTTCTGACTTACTTCACTTAGTATGTGTATGATCAGGCCACTTTGCTCTCTTGCTCTCTGTACATCCTGTGCCGAACCAGTGCCTGCTTCACCTATATCTTATGCAGCTAGAGATTGTTCTTATCAAAGGGGCAGTGAGGGATGTGCCCCTCTGCTGGTTTCCCTGGTAACTAATGAGCCCACCTGACATTAACGACTCCTATAACTGGCAATCTCCCCACACCCCGCCAGGAGTGAAGTCTGCCACCATATCCTGCTTGCAGTGCCTGCACTGGGATGTCCCTCCAGGACCTTGCATCATACGCATAAGACACCCCAACCATTAAATCACTGATGTCTCTGTTGCTGACTCCAGGCTCTTTCTTCAGTCTTGAAGCTAGGCAGCACAGGCCTTGTAGGCCTGTGGGGTACAGCCCACCAGTATGATAATCTCTAGTTGCAACCATGTTCCTACAAATGGCATTATTTCACAGAACTCTGTTTTGAGTGGCAATGCATTCTTTTTTTTTTTTTTTAGCTGCGTTGGGTCTTAGTTGCAGCACGTGGGGTCTTCTTTGAGGTGTATGGACTCTTTCATTGCGGTACACGGGCTCCTCTCTAGTTGTGGCGTGCAGGGTTTTTTCTCTCTCTAGTTGTGGCGTGCAGTCTCCAGGGCGCATGAGCTCTGTAATTGTGGCGCGCAGGTTCCAGAGTGCACGGGCTCTGTAGTTTGTGGCACGCAGGCTCTCTCGTTGAGGTGCGTGAGCTCAGTAGCTGTGGCCATGGGCTTAGTTCCCACGTGGCATGCGGGATCTTAGTTCCCTGACCAGGGATGGAACGCACATCTCCTGCATTGTAAGGTGGATTCTTTACTGCTGGACCACCAGGGAAGTCCCGGCAATGCATTCTTAAAGGACTACTTTGCCCCACCTCCCTTGAGGCTAGATGTGACCATATGATTGCATTCTAGTCAATGAAATGTAAATGGAAGTGTGGGTTGGATTTCCAGGAAGGCTGCTTAGAGGAAGATGACTCAGATGGGCCATCCACCCATTTGTCTTCCTTTTTCTCCTTCTTCCTGGCTAGTGATGATTAGAGCTCCAGCAGGCATCTTTGACCATGAGATGCCCTTGATAATAAAAGCCACACACTGGAATGGCTTATATGTACCAGACAGATAAAAGGAGCTGGATCAATAATGAAGATGCCTCTCCAGACTTGAGTGTTGGCCTCCTGACTTCTTTTACATGGGAGAGAAATTAACTTCTCTTTTTAAATCAGTTTTAATTTTAGTTTCCTGATACATGCAGCCAAACCTAATCTTAACTGATACAGAAATTATATAAAGCGTATGTTTAATTCTGCTATAAATATCTCCAAAGGGACTGTATTCCTTTAAAAATTGTATTTCTAAATAAATCTTTCTGGGAGACTTCTAATATGTGAACTCAAGCTGGCTGCTAAGGAAAACTATCACAGAAATATACAATGTATCAACAATCTCTTCTGTGAACACTAAGCTCATTGGAAAAGGTGATTGAAGTAGGGGAAAAAAACTGAGGCAAGTAAATAAAGCAGGGGGAAAATTCTCTTCCCATGTGTAAAAGAGAGGAAATAAGCTTTTGACATTGTAGGGAAGAAGAAATGCTGTGTTCTGCATAAGCAGGGGCTCCTGTAGTTTTCTTTCTCCTGGAAGCTTTGATCTTAAGGTCTCTGAAAAGAGATTAGAGAAGGAAAGACAGATAGTGAAGGTGTCAAGAATCTGTTGACTGAGCAAGGAAGTTTCAGGCAGTTAGAGAGGGAAATCTCACTACTGTGCTCAAAGCTGTGAAGACCTGAGAAGAAGAAGAAGAAAAAGAAAAAAACCAAACATCTGGGAAGGGAGCCGATGAAGGCTATTGGGAGCCTTTGGTAACTATATTGCCTGTTTGATGGAAATCTGAGTTAGTCCTGGGAGGCCTGGACACCAAGTAAGGATTCATAGTGAATTATAATGCTAGCTTCTCCGTCAGGATTGCCCTATTACTCAGATCAAATGAACATAGCTCACTATCATCACCTAGTGGAAATATACCTAAATTACAGGAACAAAACTGGTGGAGAGGTTTAATTTACAGAGTACATTTCTTTCACTGCTCTCAGTTAATGTGCTGTGTTCAACATGGCAACCAAGTTCAGCTATTGCCTATCCAGATAACAATATTCATTTTGTTTAAAGTTATGTTTATTGTTGTTATATGTATGACACAATTACAGCTTACAAAGGGCTTTTGTACACATTATCTTATGCAATTAGCACAGCATACCTGTAAAGTTATCAGGAAGGTAAGACGCAGAAGGTTAAATGATAAGCTAAAAATCTCACTTAAAAGGATACATCTTGTGTTTTTAACTTTGGACATATAATTTAGTGCTCACTCCCACTAGTTGATACTGAGTCAGAACTAAATATGGAGGATTGTGATTTTATGTTTCATTGATCAAGAATTAGCTTTCCTCCAAAGTGATGTGTAGAGATGAACCAGGAGAGAAAATAAACCCCATCAGAGGTGACTTCCTTGGGATGTTAGTGATAATAAAGCATAGGCTTCATTACTGACAGGTTAGGTTTGTCTGAGAAAAGCAAAAGTCATATTTCTGTCTGCTGTTCCTCTGCTGGAGCAAGTCCACAATACTGGTTAAATCCTCAGTCTATCCTTTTCTTTGGTCATTTAGTTTAAGAATATTATTTTTATAAAAATGAGAACTATCTTGTCCATCACTGCTCACAGAAGAACTGCTGAAATTTCTAGTCATTTCAAAATCATGTCTACTTTTTCAACCCTCATCCAAGTCAAATGTATCATGAATTCTGGCAGCTGGAAGCAATCTCAGAAGGACTGACCATCAGGATTTGATTCAGAGCTAGTTACATATGTCAGCACCATAGTTTATAAAGTATCTTCATGTGCTCTATGTACTTTATTTATTTATTTTTTGCTGTACGCGGGCCCCTCACTGCTGCGGCCTCTCCCGCCGCGGAGCACAGGCTCCAGACGCGCAGGCCCAGTGGCCACGGCTCACGGGCCCAGCCGCCCTGCAGCACGCGGGATCCTCCTGGACTGCGACACAAACCCACGCCCCCCGCATCGGCAGGCGGACTCCCAACCACTGCGCCACCAGGGAAGCCTGCTCTATGTACTTTGAGCCTTAAAATAATCCAGCATCACAGCCATTAACATTATCCTCAATCTGTATCTAAGAAAACCAAAACTGAGAGGGTTAATTGTCTTAAAACAGAAAGTAATGGAGCTGGAAATTAAACCCAGGTGGATTTTTTACCCCAAACTGCAAGCTTATTCTATAACACTATATTGAATTAAAATGTCTAACTAGTCTCTGTATAAAATCAGTTAGAGCAGATTGATTAACCACAATGAAGAAGAGACAGAATACTTTTTATTTACTCACGTTATATAAACTATATCAGAGATTTAAAAAATGAATCCTTAAAGGCTTGAATCACCACAAAATACATAGAATTACTATTCTTACTATATAAAGAGCTTTTAAAAATCAAGAAAATATTCTAATTCTGTAATATAAAAAAGCAAAGATCATGAATAGGTAATTTGTGTAAGAAAAATATAAATAAATATGAATATTCAACAGCACTGATCATCAAAGACATTTTAGGGACATGTAGTCATCTTTCACCTTTAGAGTCTAACTACTAACTGAGGAATTGGCCAAGGTCTATAAAACCAGCAGGTACTCAGCATGGGAAGGTGTAAATCCTCCCATAAACTATCAGTGGGAGTGTAAACTGACACACTGATTCTGGAAGTATGAAATATTCTGGAAATATGTGGTAATATGGGTCAAAAGAGTCCAAAAACGTTCATACCAAGGAACTTGGGATTAATATGAGCAGCCCTAATCAAACTTCTCAGTAAATTTTGAAAACTCCCAGTACACCACAAACTAGGATTGACAATTAAGTTACTATCATTGTAAGGGAAAACTAGCCAATAAGTATTAGACCCACAAATCTGGATTTAAAATCACAGTGGCGGACCAACTGTCCTAAGCTGACAACAGAGTCTCCAAGCTGTAACTGACAATTAAATGTGGACATTTGGAAAGAATGGGAAGACTGCTGGCACACAGTTGAGAAGACAAAGCACTTAGTTGTCTCATTAAATCCTATTAGGAAAGGGTTACATCTGGAAAATACTTAGACAATCTTTACCATGAAGATTCTAAAAATATAAATATTAAAATGGATGGGGGTGAAAGTCCATTCTTAGCACATTTATACATGTTCTACACCTTATGATCATGAATTGCATACTGGCTAGTTTATTAGAAGTTCCCTAAGACATCATGATTTCAAAGGTTGTTGTCTTCTTCCAAATGTAACCCCCAATCCTGAGACTATACATAGGTCTACCTTGGGAAATTTTTTTGTTGTAATGTTTATTATGTGAAAAGTTTATTCACCCAGAAGTTGCAATGTAGTATCAGCATTATAATAATAGACTCACTCTCTATGACCTCATTGACTTTACTTGTAACATCATTTGTTTTAAGTGGCTTAACGTGACTTACGAATCAGAAAACATCAAGACATATGTGTTTACTTCCTTCCACAGACCTAGTGGAGGGGAGGGAGGGAATTCTAGCGGTTTTATTTCTAGAAAAGTCAGGTAAATTTAAGTTTTATCCATATATTATAAGAGGTATGGAAGATTTCTGAGAAGGATTTACTGCCATTATCAGAAGAAATTTTGGAGAATGGCCACCAACTTTTAAGTGGCCAGGAAGGCAGGACTATGGCTACACAAACACCTCAAGTGTAGTCAGTCATTCAGGGTATAGGCTGTCAAAGCACAAGTAACTCACCAATCTTTGCAAATGTAAAGCTGAAGCCAATCACACACTTGTGTTTCACATATGGCATTGACACCTAAGTTCAAACCACTGTATTATAACCAAGGTAAGCTTCAACTTCCTCAGGAGACACTCTTATAACCAAAGGAATAAAGTTCTGTCCCACTGTGGAATTTGCTTTGGGGTGTCCTAGGTATTCCTTACCAAAATACCTCAACGTTTACATGGTTACATTAGAAGTCCCTAGGTAAATCTAATATGATGCTGCTCACCACCTTAACCAAAATTTATTAGTTCACATCTGAGTACTTGACCCAACTGTGTCAATCAGAATATTTCCTCTTGGAAATTGGAAATAGGATTAAGACTCCCATCTCTGATGACTGCTCTCTAAATGGAGAAGACCTACTGGCAGTGATTATTTCCAATCCTATGTGTGTTGTCTGCTGTTGTGTAAAATATTAACCCAAAACTTAGTTTCTAGGAATCAAGAATTCAGAAGGGGCTTAGCTGTATGGTTCTGGCTCAGAGTGTCTCCCGAGGTTACAGTCAGGATGTCGACTGGACCTGCAGCATCTGAAGGTTTGACTGGGGCTGAAGAATCCACTTCCAAGATGACTCACTCACATGCATGTTGGTGGGAGGCCTCAGTTCCTTACCACATGGACCTCTCCACAGGGCTATTGACATGACATGAAATGACATGATGTCCTCAGAACAAGTGATCCAGGAGAGAGAGCAGCGAGGAAGACACAATACCTTTTTGGTCCTAGCCTTAGCAGTTACAAACGGTCATTCTGCCACATTCTGTTCATTCAAAGCAAGCCACAAAGTCCAGCCCACACACAAGGGGAGGGGGATTAGGGTCCACCTTTTGAGGAAAGAATTGTGAAAGAATTGGAGGGCATATCTTCAAAACCCCCACAAAAGTATATATGCAGAGAGAAACAGAAGTGAGTAAATGAGAGAGAAGTCCACCGGGTTTCTGGACTATAGCTCATTTCTGAGACCGGCTGTACTTGGGTTTTATAAAACACCACTGTTTTTTTGTGGTTTTTTGCGGTACGCGGACCTCTCACTGTTGTGGCCTCTCCCGTTGCGGGGCACAGGCTCCGGATGCGCAGGCTCAGCGGCCATGGCTCACGGGCCCAGCCGCTCCGCAGCATGTGGGATCCTCCCGGACCGAGGCACGAACCCGTGTCCCCTGCATCGGCAGGCAGACTCTCAACCACTGCGCCACCAGGGAAGCCCACCACTGTATTTTTAAAGACAGGTTTTCTTCCTTAAGTTATCTTGAGTTAGTTTTAATTACTTTTCAACCAACACAATCATAACCACTACATGGACTGCTCCAATTAAAAACTTTGATTCTTCTGATGATTCTGCTTCAGCTACTTTGCTCACTCACCCAGAGACCTGGGCACGGATTTTTCACAATGGAAAACCCCAAAGTCTTTTATCACTCTCCTAGATGATCCCACCTACCAAAAACTGAAATAACTATGGGTGCCCTTCTCCCAGTCCTGCCCCTGCCCTGTTCTGAATGCTGCCTAGTACTATAAGAAGAGAGAGAAGATAAAACAAGAAACCAGAATGGAAGATTCTCCAGAGCATGTTTGGTCTGGACAGTAAATATATGGGATTTCTGTTTTTTTTTAAATTTGTATTGGAGTACAGTTGATTTACAATGTTGTATTAGTTTCAGGTGTATGGCAAAGTGAATTATCCACTCCTTTTTAGATTCTTTTCCCATATAGGTCATTACAGAGTAATGAGAAGAGTTCCCTCTTCTATACAGTAGGTCCTTATTAGTTATCTATTTTATACATAGTAGTGTGTATATGTCCATCCCAATCTCCCAATTTATCCCTGTCCCCTTTTCCCCCCTGTAACCAACAGTTTGTTTTTTACATCTGTGACTCTATTTCTGTTAAGTTCATTTGTACCAGTTTTTTGGATTCCACATATAAGTGATACATATGATATTTGTCTTTCTCTGTCTGACTTACTTCACTCAGTATGACAATCTCTAGGTCCATCCATGTTGCTGCAAATGGCATTATTTCATTCTTCTTTATGGCTGAGTAATATTCCATTGAGTATACAGGATTTCTGAGAGGGACATCTGCCTGAAAGTTTGAGTTCAAAGTCAACTGCTACTGAAGCCAACAAAAAAATTAATGTCTAATGAATGACCTTAGTCTTTTGCGAAGTTTCTCTCTTTACCCAGCCTCAACTATCTGGACAATACTTCATAAAATACATTGCCCAGGAAAAGAAGGGAGTCTCCAAAATCTCCAACCAGAAAAAAATGATTTAAAAAATAGCAGTATGGGCTTCCCTGGTGGCGCAGTGGTTGAGAGTCCGCCATATATAACTGATATAAGAGCAAACCCTCCCCTATTACTTACCTGTCAAGGGGTTATAGGCCCTGTGGTGACAGATGAAGTAAATTGGAGATTAAGGCTTTGTTAGTGCTTGTTTTGTACTGCCCAAGGCAGAGAGATGTTTCTGGTGGGTGCCAGGATTTTGGTGACTGGGGAGGTCCAGTACAGGATGGATTGGGAAAAACATCACACTCTTTCAAAGTGATTGAGAAATATTTCTCAAGACGGAAGGAAAGAAAAGGAACCAATATTCATAGATACCCTCTGTTGTGGTTGGCACTTTGCTAAGTACTTTTATAATTGCCCACAGACTTAGAGTGTGTATTCATAGTAGATCCTGGGGAGCACAACCAAGATGTCTTCAAAGCCAGTCAGCCCAGCTGGGAATACAGGCTACTGGAGGCTCACAGCTGTACCTCTTACTAGAAACTGCCCGAGGTTATAGGGAACTACATCACCCAACGTTATACACCATCCCAGGGGATGACATTTGGCTGATGATTGTTTGGATCAAGCGTTCAAAGGCTCAGCACCTCTCTCTCAATTTGGGACTCTGAAGGCTGTCCCAGCTCAAGTTCTCGTCCGAGTTCCAGAGGCCTCAGTTGCTACCATATTGTAGGTCAGCTTACCCCTCTGCCCACTTTCTTAAAAGTGTATCTCCCCAGTAAACTTCTGCTTGCAACTTTCCATCTCAGAGTTTTCTTCCAAGGATCCAACCTAAAGCAGTACTATTATCTCCATTATCCAGATGACAAAGCTGAACTTCAGAGAGTTTTATTGACATGACTGTGGTCTTATAGCTAATGCTGGAGCTCTCATTTGACCTGAGACTGTCTTATTCTAAAGTCATATTGTGGGCTTCCCTGGTGGCGCAGTGGTTGGGAATCCGCCTGCCAATGGAGGGGACATGGGTTCGAGCCCTGGTCTGGGAAGATCCCACGTGCCACGGAGCAACTAAGTCCGTGTGCCACAACTACTGAGCCTGCGCTCTAGAGTCCATGAGCCACAACTACTGAGCCCACGTGCCACAACTACTGAAGTCCATGCACCTAGAGCCCATGCTCCGCAACAAGAGAAGGCACTGCAATGAGGAGCCCGCGTGCCCACTTGCCGCAACTACAGGAAGCCCGCGCGCAGCAACGAAGACCCAATGCAGCCAAAGATAAATAAATAAAATAAATTCTACACATATATCATTGTAACAATATATAAAAAAATAATAATAAAGTCATATTGTTCCCAGATGGAATTTCTACCAATCATACATTTAATATCTTTTTCCGTTTTTCAACTACTTTAGTGCCTGGAAGGGCATCCTAAAGATTTTACCTGAAAATTCTTACCATTTGCAACGGTTTGCCTACCTCATTGCAATAGTTAGTACAAATTTGGTTTGTGTATTAGTCTTAGTGTGTCTAGACAATGTGAGCCTGTCTCTAACGGAATCCCATTTTAGGGGAATGGATAAAGCAGTTTGTCACTTTGAGGTCTTGCTTGAGAATTTGCCCACCACTACTGTAGCTGCCCCAGCTTTCTATGTCATTTTGCTTAATACACTATATGTTCTGCAGCTTTTCCAGCAAGACCAAAGCAAACCTCTGTGTTCTCAATTGCAGTAAGTTATCTCTGGGTACCTTAGGTAAACTAAGAAGGAGCAGCTCCAAAGCCAAAGAGGGAGACGTGTGAAGAGGAATGTCCAGCTTCAAATTCTGCCAGCCCAGCCCATCAAGGTTGTAGGCAATGGGGATCAGGTCTAGTGGTGTCTGGGGAGCCATAGACACAAGGAGAGTTGCATCTCCAGACTTTGAATTTCTAATGCAGTGACCAGCAGTGATTTATTAGACTGACCTCATGGATCTATATCAGACAAATCTCACTTTCACATTAGGATCAACAATCCCAGGAATTGCTTAATATTAGAGAAAAGTATATACTTTTTATGGCTGCCTTTGTGAATCTCATACAACCAATGACAGAAAAATAGTTAAGTTTTCTGTAATAGAAGATGGAAAGAGATTCTCTGGTCTAATCTCCATTTTAAAGTCTCTTGATTCTTTTGGTTTATTTTTATTTTTAAATTACAAAAACTAATATGGCAATGGCCAATTGTATAATAAAGCAGAAGAATATAAACTAATAAGTAAAAGTTCTCTTTTAATTCTTTTCCAAAGCCACTCCTCCAAGATATTACCACCAGTAACAGTTTGAAGTATGGTCTTCCAGGCTTTTTTCCATGCTTTTTCAAACGTGCATATGTATATTACATACAAAAGTGGACATATATACCTACACACACACACACACACACACACACACACACACACACATAGTTGTAACATAAATATGATTATGTTATACAAATTGTTCAGTATCTTCTGTTATTTAAAACAATGCAGTAGACTTTCTCATGTAATTAATGTAATCCAATATCACATAATTATTAACAACAATAATAATACTGGTGAGAAGTATACTGTGAATAGACACTGTTTTAAGCACTTTCCATCTATTAACACATTTACCCTCATGTTTGGTTTATAGATGAGAAAACTGGGGACCCTAGAGATGTTATTAAACTTGCCTAAGGGCACATAGTCAGTGAGTGAAAGAGTTGGGATTTGAATCCAGGCAGTTTGCCTCCAGAACACTGTTCTTATCATTGAGTCAGGGACATCTCTCTAATCAATCACATCAGGGAATTGTGAGAAGATGCCCTGTGTGCTCCTAAGGCAGGGGAGCTACTCACCGCAAAGCCTATCACCAAAGCCTGAGATTCCTAGATGCCCATTTCATAGAACTGGAAGCCTGAATGGATACCAGTTTCCTCTCAGTAGAGTTGGCATGCCACACATTGCAACAGGAAAGGTCCATGAGACTGAGTCTCAGAAATAAAAGCTGAGAAAAAATCCTAGTGCCTCTATTTATTGTAGTCTTTAAAGACAAGCAAACACAAAAAAATTGGATGTTACTTTGGATTTTATTATGATTTGGAGAAGAAATGGAGTACAAGAAATTTTTAAGATTGAGAACAGTGGGCATTTAGCAAATGGTGGGTGGATGATGGATGGATGATGGATGGATGATGGATGGATGGATGGAGGGTTGTTTGGATGGATGGAGGAATGAAAAAATGGACACATGAAAGAAACAAAGAGCAGCTGAAGAAGCTGGCTTGGGTCCTAGAAATGAGCCTGAGTCTTAACCCTTGAAAGGGTTGTCCCTGGCCCACGTCCAGAATTCTGTTCCAGCAACCCTCGTGTATTTCTGATTTGGGAATTTGGTTTTGGTCCCACACAGGTTTCCTGACCACTGAGTCTCAAAGTCATTTTTCTTCCAGCCAGTTCCCTTTTCTATCTTTCTCTTCTTTCCCACTAAACTTCCTTCTGGTTTTCTTCTATTTCTTCAATCTTCCTTTATTACTTTTGTTCGATTTTCTTGTTTTCATTTAAAGTGTAGTATTTACTCAATATAACCAGTGAAATAATGCAAAAGATATATAAATGAGTGTCTCTTAATGCTCCCTTTCTATTCCTGCCTTTCTGAGATAACCAACATCAACAGCCTGGTGTACATTTTTCCACCTCTACTCACACTCATAAAAACATACACAAACATATACTCACATGTAGAAAAGGTCATTGAGGTATTCGAGTTCCAAAAATAGAATCATATTATACACCTTGCTTTACAACTCTTTTCTCCCTAAATATATCACAAAGACCCCTCCAGGTCAGGAGACCTAGATATAACTTATTTTTGTTGTTGTTGTTAAACTTGTTTTTTTAATAAATTACTACACAGTAAAATTGACCTTTAGGTGAGTATACGTTCTGTGAATTTTAGCACATCTATGCATTCATATAACCACGGCCACAGTAAGGATATACAACATTTCCATCACCTCGGAAAGTTCCCTCATACTCCTTAGTAGCCACGTCCTCCTCCCACCCCTAATCCCTCGCAACCACTACTCTGTTTGCCAACATTACAGTTTATGGGAGGTCTTTGCATATTAGGAATATTAATACTTTTTCTGTCACATGTGTTATAAAAAAAAAATTCCCCAGTCTATAGTTTGGCCTTTGATTTTGTTTTGTTCTTTTGCCATATGTTTGGTTTTGTTTTTAATGTAGTCAATGGGTCTATCTTTTTCTTTGTGGGTTCTGGGTTTACAGTCTTGTTTGGTTGGAAAGTCATCCTCTATCCAAGTTTTTTTAAACGTTTTACACATTGTTCTCCCAATATTTATTTTCCTTAACATGTACAAACACCTTAAGAGTTAACTATTATCATTTCCATTCCTCTCTTACAGATGAGGGGCCTGGGGCTTGGAGGGATGACATCACCTGCCCAAAGATGCCCATAAAGGAAGGTGCAAAGCAGTGATTTGGACCCCAGTGGTCCCACACAGAGGCCAGGGGCTTAACCTCCAAGCTTACCCCCTCCTTTATCATCTCCAAGTCAGAGGCCAAACTGTCCTTAGGGAGTGTTGTCCTTGATCTTCTACACAGACTGAGAAAACAAATCTTTACAAATAAGTGACAAAGCAAAAGTGGTGGGAATAAGAGCCCACTGCTGCTCAGGGATGCACCCAGCATCTCTGATGTCAAAACCACAGCTTTGGAAGGTAACAGTGAGTATAGGAACTATGCAAGGCCGGTGGGGAGAGAAAGGGTAGCTATTTGCTTTGGAGTTTGGGGGAAACCATGTATATAGTGGAAACAGCACAAAGTTTAGAATCAGACAAACCTGGGAGAATGCCTCTTACTAGCCTGAGTGAGCCAGGTCAGGTTACTTAATCTTTCTGAGCTCTAGCTCTCTCACCTATAAAATGACAATAATAGTATCTGTCTCTCAGAGATGTTATGATCTTCAAAGAGATATTTGTCATGAGGCCTGGCATATAGTAGGTGATTATAAAATGTACTTTTCCCTGCCCTCTAATGCAAACACTGAGCCAAGCCCCAGAGAGGGCAGCCAATCTTGCCAACTACAATTTTCACAAGGATAAGGAAGCAGAGTTGTGTATCCAAAAAGCACAGGGACCAGTAGACCAAATAGGCATACATCCTTTAGGCATAATATTACCTAATATTTACATAGTGCTTGCCATGTGCCCGGTACTTTGTCAACTCATTTAATCTTTGTGACAACCCTATAACCTAGGTACTATTATTATTCACACTTACAGTTAAAGGAACTGAGTCACAGAGAGGTTAGTTAACTTGCTCAAGATCATATAGTCAGTAAATGGAAGAGCTGGGATTTGAACACAGGGAGTCTGGTTCCAGCATCCATACTCTAGCCAATGTGCCATGCTATGTACAGTATTCTATATTACATCATACTACACCACACCATACCACACCATACCATACGATACCATATGTCTATCCAAAAGCAATACCAGAGACGCGTGATTAGCTAAGGATGATAAATTGAGCGAATTGGGGAAATGGGCTAGCTGACGTGTGAGCTGGGGAAATGGGCTAGCTGATGTGTGAGCTGGGGAAACGGGCTAGCTGACGTATGAGCTGGGGAAATGGGCTAGCTGACGTGTGAGCTGAGAATGAGAACTGGGTGTTGACGTCTTCAGTAAACTCGAGCAAAGATTATTCTGTGGCCTGCTATCCTGCTGAGAGTCTAAAGTGTGTCATTTCATTTCAAGCTATGTGAAAGACCGTCACTCCTTCTGACAGCTTCCTCTGGAGTAGACCCAGCATCTGTCAGGGTGTTTTGTAAGCAAGCTGCAGAAATCAGCTCTAGCTAATTTAATAAAAAGGGAATTTAGTAGAAGGATTTATGGAGAAGCTCAGAAAATTGAAGGAAAAACTGAATAACCAGAGAAAATGTGAATTGGAACCACTCTGCATGTCAAGGTATCAAGAACTAGTGACTAATCTCCTCTGGACCCCACCATGAAGATGAGTAGAGTCCAGACATTTCCCATCCCGTGACTCTTCTCAAGATTCCAGAAAGAGGGCATCTGATTGGGCCAGCCTGGGGCTTGTGCCCACCTGTGGCCAGAGGAGGAAGTGGTATTAAGAAGCTGCTGCTGATAGCCCACATCGTCTTGCTCACCTGAGCTTGCCTGTAATTTTCGTAGACAGTTGCCAGCCCAGTTAACAGCATCTCATCTCAAGATCCTGAATCTCTCTTCTACTCTCAAACAACAGAGAGAGAAGTTGGAAGATTCCACCCGCCCCCCATCCCTAGCCTCCAGGGGGATGGCTCTGAGGCATGTCTCAAGCAGGACTGGTCCTCATCACCCAAAGTGGTAATCCACTCATTAGCATATCCTGTACTGGTTTTTGTCCCTTTCCTATTCTCATTTTCCCCTCTTTCTTAAAAAGTGCTTCTAAAATCACCTTCCAGGGACTTACCCAGTGGCACAGTGGTTAAGAACCCGCCTGCCAATGCAGGGGACATGGGTTTGAGCCTTGGTCCGGGAAGATCCCACATGCCATGGAGCAACTAAGCCCGTGCGCCGCAACTACTGAGCCTGTGCTCTAGAGCCTATGAGCCACAACTATTGCGCCCGTGTGCCACAACTACTGAAGCCCACGTGCCTAGAGCCCATGCTCCGCCACAAGAGAAGCCGCAATGAGAAGCCCGTGCACCACAATGAAGAGCAGCCCCCGCTCGCCGCAACTAGAGAAAGCCCGCGCACAGCAACGAAGACCCAATGCAGACAAAAATAAAATGCATTTTAAAATAAAATAAAATCACCTTCCAAATAAAATCACCTTCCAAAGCACTTGAGTCCTTTACCTAGGGTCTGTTTTGGCAGAAACCCAAATTAAGACAAATATCTCATTTGACAGTCCCATGATATGGTTTACAGTGCAGGGAAAGTAGTTTTCCCCCCAAAAGCAGGGTGCTATCACCAAAAGAAAACATGTTGGACAGAAAAACGAAAGATTCCCAGCTCAAGCAGGTAGATCTTAGCTTTCTCTCTACGGAATCCCACTTTAGAATCATCACCCAAAGCTTTGTCTGCCCAACATAGTCAATGTGAATCAATTCCTCTTCAAAATCCTCAAGGCCAGAGCCAAGATACTCAGACAAAGGAAAGTCCTACTCAGACACTTTAATGCACAACGAGAAGGCCCTGGAGACCTGTAAATCAGGTAGCATTACTGTTGTCATGGACAATAAGTGGGAATGTATCTGTCCATCTCATCCTCTGTGATGAGTAGGTATAAAAGTGCTCCTTGTCACCATGCAGACCCTTAGATCATTCTGCAGCATGTCCTGGGTACTTAGTAGGCTGGTGATTTTTCAGCCTGATAGCCCTCACTGATGGCCACTCAAAGCACAGAATACACTTAAGAATTCATGACAATAAGAAAAAGGCCATAAAATCAGGACCCAAGGGAGCAAACTCTGAAACCCTTAGGAATTCAGCAGGAATCTGTCTTGGCTCCTGACTGATTATTCAACACATAGAAGCTGAGGCTGCTAATGAGACTCCTGAAGAAGCCTCAGACCTATTCCAGAAAGTATTCAGAGTGCCCACTACTCACCTGGATCATATATGGCCTTCAGTGTACAGAAATGTTAATGCCCCTTGCCCCAAAGAGCTCCATACAGACCTATAAACGAACAATTATGGCACCTGCAATATGCATTTACTCAATGAATATTTATTGAGTTATATTTATGTTATATTTATATTAATTTCTTGCTCACACACCTATGGGTAGTGGGCTTTGGCTGATCTAAGCTGAGTTCGATTCAGGTGTACTGAACTTGTCTCTCCTTTTTTCTGGGATGAGCTGGACTCTTAGGGCATTTTTATCCTGTAGTAATGCCAAGAATGCAAGAAGGCCAGTCCAAATACACATGTACCTTCCAACCCTGTGCCTGTATCATGTCCACTAACATCCCAGCGGTCAGAGTAACAAGGTCAAGAGACAGGAAAGTGCACCCCACCCATCATGAGGCCATGACAAATGGATGAATACTATTACAAGGGAGATGAAAAATAGAGGGCAGGACTTCCCTGGTGGTGAAGTGGTTAAGAATTCACCTGCCAAGGTAGGGGACATGGGTTTGATCCCTGGTCCGGGAAGACCCCACATGCCACAGAGCAACTAAGCCCGTGCGCCACAACTACTGAGCCTATGCTCTAGAGACCGAAAGCCACAACTACTGAAGCCCGTGTGCCACAACTATTGAAGCCTGCGCACCTAGAGCCCATGCTCCACAACAAGAGAAGCCACCACAATGAGAAGCCTGTGCACTGCAACGAAGAGTAGCCCCCACTCGCTGCAACTAGAGAAAGCCCACATGCGGCAACGAAGACCCAACGCAGCCAAAAATAATAAATAAAAAGAAAGAAAGAAAGAAAGAAAAATAGAGGGCCAATAATTCAATTCATTGCAGCCTGAATGACAAGAAACAGGCAGCCTCGTGACGATCAAAAGAAAGGAGCTCTGTATGGAACCATGCACATATAACAGAAAGAGGGAACAGCTAGGATAAGGGCTAGAGAAACACACCAGATGGGCACCTAATCCAGTTTACAGAGGTCTATGTGGGCTTTCATATCTCATAAAGGTTTCTCCTACACTCCCTACCCTAATAAAGACCTACGCTCAAAGAGAATGAGACTGAGGTATAGATGTCCAACTGCTGGACAAAGGAATCCAAGGGCTAATATTCTGTTTCTTTATTCTGAGACCACTGCCATACCTCGGATGACATTGGTGGCCATCAAAGAACAACTTCAAGCAAGGAAGAAAACAGTTTCAAGCAAGTGGCTGGAGCAGAAACCAGGCCACAAGAAATCAAGATTATAAGAACATGGTTCCTACCTAAAAAATGTGTAGATATTTACTCTGAAATTTACTAGAGATGAAAAATGAGAAAGAAAGAAGAGAGGGTAGAAGAATGTACCATTCCAACCTCAGGGCATTTGCACGTGCTTTTCCTTCTACCTGGAATGTTTTTCCACCAGATCTCCCAGAGCTGAATCCTCCTTATCATTCAGATCTCAATTCAACTGTCACCTCCTCAGAAAGACTTACCCTGACATCTCTCTCCCCATCTAAAACATCCCTGTCCCACCCCACATCACTCTCTAGCACAGACTATTTTCTTCATTGCATTTATTCATATCTGTATTTGTGTTTTAATTTTTGTTTGTTGACTTGCTTATTATCTGTCCTCCCCTCTAGAGTAGGTTTAAGTACTTTTGTTCTGTCTTGTTCACTGTGCCCCCACTGCCTTCAATGGTGCCAGGGACTTGGTAGGTGTTCAAAATAGTTGTTGAATAGATAAACTGATGGATGAATCAATGAATAACTGGAAATAGTGAAGAAGAGGAGAAAGTGGTAAGATAAAAGAGAATAATATAGAAAAACTGAGAAGTAATAGAAAAAAAAAGAATGTGGAAATATTGTGAAGAGCAAAGAAAGCAGGTAAGGAAAGAGGAAAAGAACTTCAGAAGGAAATTGCAGAGGGAACAAAAGAGTTAAAATCTGCAGCTGCTGTCCAGATGCTTGGTGTCTGAACAGGATGATCAAGGGGAATAGTGCTGAACAGGGTCTTGCATCTCATCTCATCCCTTTATCCATCAAAATCTGACCGGGGGGCTTCTCTGGTGGCGCCGTGGTTAAGAATCTGCCTGCCAAAGCAGGGGACACAGGTTTGAGCCTTGGTCTGGGAAGATTCCACATGCTGCAGAGCAACAAAGCCCGTGTGCCACAACTACTGAGCCTGCACTCTAGAGCCCGTGAGCCACAACTCCTGAGCCCACATGCTGCAACTACTGGAGCCCGCATGCCTAGAGCTTGTGCTCCGCAACAAGAGAAGCCACCGCAAGGAGAAGCCCCTGCTTGCCGCAACTAGAGAAAACCTGCATGCAGCAACGAAGACCCAACACAGCCAAAAACAAATAATTAATTAAAAAAAAAATCTGATCAGGAAGCATCGAGTTGGAAATTGCTACACATTTTGCATTCTTCCTCTGTGCTGAGAACTATTACAATAGCTCAGAACCAGCCCTACAGGAATAGAAACGTCAAAATTCAATCTGTTTCTTGTAAATAAATAATAACAAATCACCATGTTTGAATACACTCAGGAACTCCACTGTGCTGCAGTGCCACTCTGGATTAGTCTCTTGGTGACAGCCCGGGAGCTTGAGGCCCAGAAGGTCCTAACTTTGCCTAACTACCATCTCCCACTTTAATTCTGGCAAATTACTGCCTCCTCTCCATTTATTCTTTTTCTCTTTCTGAGATTCCTACTAGAATTCTAATTCTTAACTTTCCTCTTGTTTTCCAAAGATGTATCCCTCCCAAATGCTTTCTGGGACAGTTCACTGGCTGAATCCTTCAGTTCACTAATTTGTTCTCTAGCTATATTCATTCTGCTGCCTAATTTACCCATTGACAATGTATTTTCCATTTTTTACAATATATTTTTCATGCCCCAGATTCCAAATGGCTCTTCAAAACTTCTTATTCCCAGTTTATGGTCCTAAGATCTTTGCTTATTCCTATCAGGATATTGGTTTCCCTTATTTTTAAAAATTCTATCATTATTTCTGCTTCTTATGGCCTAGATTATGGAATTTGGTGTCTTGCTACATTTTCCTATGAACTCCTATTCCTTTGGAACTATCAGATACATTGGCTGTGATGAATAAAGGGAGGGAGTAGATGGGGTTGGTGGCAAAATCCTTGATCCTATTCTGTACTTCTCCTGGTAAACTGGGTTGTGGGGAGGATCTTTCAGGTCAGAGAGCCTGATGTAACAATTCCCTTTACTGGCCCTATCCCTATCCTCTTCTGGGAATGGACCAGATTCTAGGCTGCAGACAACACTGCTCTCCATTGGCTGCCACCCTCTGTTGGGATAATCTAGAGGTCAGGCAGCTCACCAGCCATCCTTGCCATCAGCTTACCACCCCCATGGAACTCCAGCCCTGTCTTGTTATTATTCCACCTGCCTCAGGCTAGCACTGGGCTGAAGCACTGTTTCCCTGCCTGCAATAGCAAAGAGGGGACCAACTCTGACATTCTCACCCTGCCTACCTACCATCTGTGGCACCTGGACCTCTCTGTACCTTTTCATACCGACACACTATCACTTTCACGCTCTCCAAATGATCCCATAGTTTTAGTTGCTTTCTAGGATCCATAAATCTCTCTCTTACTTCTGCAACATCTCCAGGATAAATTCAGGAAGGAGCCAGAAGTCTTTATCAATTCTCCATCTTGGCTAGTGTATTCTTAATTCATAGACTAACACACACACACACACACACACACACACACACACACACACACACCCCACACTCAATAAAGCATAATAGTTAGGACCTCTATAAGCATATTTGCAGGACAAATTCTCTTGAAACACTGCAACAATGAATAGACTTATCTTAAATTTTGATAGAAATTGTCCAAGTGCCTTCAAAACAGTGTACCAATTTGCACAGTCAATCTCAGTGCCAATTCCCCTGCAAAACTGTATACACTGGTGTTACCAAACATTTCAAGATTTGCAACAAAAATGTATAGAAAAAATGACATTGTTCTTTCAATGTGCTATACTTTAGTAATGAGAAAGATTGGGTGTTTTTCCATATGTATATTGTAGTATTTCTTACAACAGTTAGAAAGACGGCTTGACCTAAATATCATCTAAGTGATTTGTTAAATAATTTGTGGAATATTCAGCTTACAGAAAAAGAATAACAATGATGAATAAATATAAGGAAAAATACTCTAACTATAATTAAAGACATATGAATTAAAACAATAAATATGACACCATTATTTTTTAACTTCATACCACTGGGAAAGATCTAAAAATTTAATAATTCCCATGGTTGGCAAAGTCCCAGTACTGCTTCTGCTAGCACTAATTCAAATAAAAGTGATGAGTTCTGTCATATGCTTTTGCCCCAAATCTTGCCTTTCTACTTTTTAATCCCCTAAGCTACTGAAAAGGTAGCATTAAAAATCCCTTTCTACCACCTATTTTCTTACTTTCTCTGAACTCAACACTCATAGTCCCTTAACTCTGGACGAGAAACAAGATAAAGGGAGAAAGAAATCAACTAGAATTCCACTAGCCAAAGTTTAGTCCTCCAAGCATTTGACACACAAGGGATCATCTAGTGTCTTAATTTGGTTCCCTTGAAAGCAGTAATAGCTGAGGACTTGAGTACTTATTTGGAATGTAACCCCTGGAAGCAACAGTAAGGGGTGGTGAGAATGAGGCAGGAAAAGGGTAAACGTCACAATGGCGCAGTTCTGAGCTGGTTAATGCTGTGGGCAGCTGGGACTCAACCCCACTGGTGACCCTTTGAGGAACAGTACTGCACCTCAGGACTGTCCCTATGAAGGACAGGTGGCAGGGGTCTTTGTTCGCTCTCTCCCATCCCCTATCCTTTGAGGGTTACCTCAGGGTTTGTTAACTTCCCTGTTCTTCCAGGCTGTCATGTGGCTTCAGAAAAATACACTGAAGTGTGAAGGAGGAGATAAGATACTAGCAGAATATTGCCAGCATCCACGGGAATGGTCCTCCAGCACCAACACTGAAATTAGAGGTGAGCCAGGCGCATGGAGCAGATGCACAAAATACATCCACCCAGTCTTTACTCTGGCCCTCTTGTCTTGTGGCTATGATTAAGGAGAAGCCCATGTTCCTCTAGCTCTTAATAAGACCTTGCCTTTTCCAACACAGCTATTCCTAAGGTAGCTGAGAAAAACTTGGCTCAAGAAAAATACAAGTATCTCCAACCAAGACAAGAACCTTTGCTTGTTTCAGTTCCTGGAAAAGTCTTCTTGATCCCGTAGGATGAATCTCTTCTCTCCCTAACCCCAGGCCCTGAGTCTGAGGGCCCCAGCTGAAGTTCTGCTGAAACTACAAATATATGACCCAAATCTGTCAAAACCCCCTGTGTCTACAAAATAAGGTGCTGAAACTCAGGTTAAAGACCCCTGATGTTCATCCATACTAAAGTCTTCCAGTTGCTAAAACCTTCTGCCTCCAAGAGCTGACCTTGGTCTTTGGGGCCCCATCAATAGCATCTGTTACCACATTGCTCTTTTTCCTCAAGTGCTAGTCCTTGTGTGGAAATTTTTTTCATTTCTTTTTATGCTTTCTTATTTTTTTCCCCCTTGTGTGGGATTTTTAAGACTTCCCAGCCAACTCTCTCTCTGTTGAAAATTCAGGGACATCAGTCATGCCCTTTCCTCCTTATATGGATCCTAACCAATTTCAGGAAAAGATGCAAAGACCCAGAAGAGGATCAAGAGAAGAATGAGTTTTTAACTTAGCTGAGCTGGAGAGCATTACATGGCTCTCCTTACAAATCTGCACTTTGAGACCAGTATGATCCAGATTTACCCACCTAGTTAGTTACAGGCTGAGAAGTTGGCACAAACACAGGAGAGGCAGCCTGATCTTCAAAAGGAGAAAGACATTCAATAAAAATAAGTAAATAAATTTTGAAAAAGAATATGAAGAAAAGAAAGTGTTAGAAAAAAATGAGATATTACCCTCAAGATCCTTTGCTTCTCTACCTTTCTCACTTGAAGAACCGAGAAACGTGTGTTTCAGTGACTGCTAGAACGATCCAGCAGCTACAGTGAAGACTAAATATCACTCTTCTGAAATGTCAAATGCTTAAATATGTTTAATAATAAAATTCCAATGTTATTAAACCAAAAAAACAAAAGAAAGAGAAAGACATGCCAACCCTTGTTGTACCTGGGAGAAGGCAGGTCCAAAAGAGGAAGGAGGAGAGATAGAGAGAAGCAGGGAGAGACATAGAGAAGGAGAAAGAGGAGGGGGGAGAGATGGAAGGAGGAAAACCACGGACAGAGAGAAGGAAGGATGGAAGCATGCCCACTGGTACACAGAACAAGGAGGTAAGCCAAGTCTTGCCCAAGTACATAAGCTTCCTCCCCACACTTATTAAAAGGCAGAAGAGTTAAGAGAACTACCTTCCTCGCTGGGCCAAAGTGGGGAGTAGAGAAAATAGGACTGGCTGCTAATTTCTTTTAGACCTTGAACTTACACTAGTAGGGAGGTCTGCTACAGATGCTAAAGAGTATTACCAACATTAATTGAAGGTTTCACACATAGAGAAGATATTTGTGGAGTTCTGAAATACCAATAATCCCAGGTGTGAGGTCCCCAGTAACCTTTCTCCCACTGCACTCCTGCATTCATGGGAAATGATGCATGTTCCCTTTTGGAAAAACCTAAGCCTATCTGGACATCTCCAGGCATCTCTACCCACCCACCCCAACGCCGAGCACCAAAGGCTGCCTCTGAGAAACCATTATTTATTGCACGCCCATCCGTGGGGGAGATTTGTCACGGCTGCTGAAACACTTGCATTCTCTGCACATCTTCACTCCTCTGGGAACCCTGACCACAAAATGAGTTGATTTTAACTGTGTCTTGCAGGGAGTGCACCTATTTTTAGCAATTATCTTTGGAGTCACTGAAATAAAAGCTTCTGAAAATTAATGATTTTCACCAAGGTGTTGGCTTCTTTATATGCAGAGCTCAACTGCACAAGATTAAAGAAGAACCAGGCAGATGGTATTAAGCTAAGGGTGGTTTTTCCGAGAAGAGAATACAGAGAGGGAGATGGTACAGGATAAAGAAAAGAGCTATGGACGCAGAGTTAGGAAACCAGTCAAATCCTGTATGACCATAAGTAATTCACTCCCCTTCTCTGACTCTCAGTTGTCTTTTTTTAATGGAGAAATTATATGTGAAGGAAAAAAAATGAGTCTCCTTAAAAGGTGACCTCCAAATTCCTCTGAGAAGGGAACTGATCTATCTTTTCATAAGAACATATTTCAGTAGGTAGTTTGGCTTATAAAATGAGACATTCTAAACAAAACCAGGTTCATCTGGGGTAAGTAAAAAAGAGATAACTAAATTTTTAATAAGAAATGAACAGGAATTTAGCATCAAGTAAGCTAATGGGAAGAAGGGAGATATTCAAAGGAGAGAGGAAGGGATTTCAAGTAGGGTAGGGAACAGATGTTAGAAAATAAGAGATGACCAATAAAATGTGAGTGGAGGTGATGTTTGTCAGTTTCACAATGAAGCAGTGAAAAGCACATGCACAATTCTCTTTCACCCTCAGCACTGAGAAGACTTCCTGTTCCCTTTAGAACCTACCCAAAGGCAGAGCACCATTAGCTTGGGCCCCTGAGAGACCGCATGGAGCTGAGCCCTGCATGGCAACGATACAATGGCAAGCCATGGTAAGATGTAGAGGTTGGTTGTTTATGACAGTGTAACCTAGTTTCTTCTGGTTCTCCTTTCCTGCTTCTAGCATAAGTCCTCCTAAGAACTTCTAGAAAAAAATGGGTTTTCTACCATATATGGGGTTTAAATTGGTGCCAGTCCCATTCTACACTCTTCACTGCACCACTCTGTGTTTAGGGAGTAATGACTTCTGCAGATTGAATCCCCAGGTATCCCTTACCTGTTGGATAGAAGCAGCCAGTGGGAGGTGACAGCAAGAGCTCAGAGAGTGAGAGGAGACAGAGCAGGGGGGTATTTACACCTGGCCCCCTGCTAGGCTCTGGTTCAGCCCACCTACCACCACCACTCCTGGCTGGCTGGCCCCATCCCACATGTAGGGCTTTCAGGTTCCAGTAACACTGCTTCTCCCTTCATCCCTCCCCCACAGTGGTAATGGCTCCCCACTGTTGCTATTCCTGTGTGTTTCACCAACTCCTGTTGGCTCCTTCATCCTGCCCACACCTCTATAAAGAGAGGCTGTCATTCCTCTCCCCAGGGAACTCTGATGTTTACAAGGCCAACACCAATTTTATTTACACTTCAGAGGACGAGGTAAACCCAGTGTGCTGAAGGTTGTAGGAACACCCAGGCAGTTGACATCTGGCATACAAATAATGACTTCAAAAAATTGTATGAAAGCGACTAGAACGTAGGAAGCATGCTACACATATGGATCTGAATCAAAGAAATAAAGCTTTCATTTCAATGAGGCATCCTGGCACTTCACATCTGCCCATTGCACACTTACCTTGAAAGAGCTGACGGTCCTCAGGTGACTTAGGCTATAAATCGAGGAAACTGTCAGTACATCTTGAAACAAATCTCTTGTGGATTTTACCCTAGCTCTAACAGAGGCTCCTCAGGATGGGGTTGCAGGGAACTTGAGATGACTAAAGTCCTGGGATGTTCTTTTTACCTCCCCTATAAGGCCTCCTAAATGGAGAGGGCAGATGTCCATCAGGACCCCTCCCTCCCTGCCCCCTGCCCCACAGAGAATGTGAAAATCTGAGAGCTATTTTTTTTTTTTGGATAACTTATTGTTTTCCTAGATATCTCTTTTCTTAATTTTATTGGACTATGGTTGATTTACAATGTTGTGTTAGTTTTAGGTGTACAGTAAAGTGATTCAGTTATATATATATATACACATATTCATTCTTTTTCAGATTCTTTTCTCATATAGAGAAAAGAGTATTATCACAGAATATCACAGAGTATTAGGTAGAGTTTCCTGGGCTGTACTGAGAGCTTTCTTTTCTTTCCTCACTCAGACACTGAGGCACCTACATTACGAGCGGGAAACATGGAATAGGAGTGGAAAAGCCAAAACGCTGTGATTTGATATAAGCATAAATTAGATTCCAAGTCTTATTTGATAAGATAAGAGCAGACTTGAGGACCTAATCATTGTCAGTTTAACACAAGAATGGATGCCAAATATTAACATAGTTACTCAAAAATCGGTCCACAGGAAAATGGGAAACTGATGCTAATGGTAAGAGTGAGGTATGTCGGTACACGAAGCAACTCCAGAGCTCACCATTCAAACAGAATAAGATGTGAATGATGCCCCCTGGAGGTGTGCAGTGCAGGCACTCATTCATCCAGAGTCTAGAAGACAACTCAGCAAAGATGAATCCTTGCAGTTCTTGGAAAACCCGGTGGCTACCCCCATTCTTTCACAGACATTCCCCTGTTTGTTTTAAAGGCATGGTCCTCTGAGCCAGCTTGTGATAGGCTGGGTTCTCCTTCTGTGAAGTAGGGAAATCTAACAGGAGTTGCCATACCTTCAGATGGGCCATCAGGCTAGGACTGTTTAGCAGAGTTAACTCAATCCTGCTGCTCCTGATGTGGCCAGACAGAGGGAAAGTGGAAAGTATTATCCTTGCTGACATAAGTGAATTTCTGATGGAATTTACAAATACACAATCTAATGTTTGGAACAACCTAGAACTCTCTTTGAACCCAGGACTCAGATTATTAACTAGCTACTGAGCATCAAGAGATAGAATAACGTAATGATAGAATAACGTAAGGAGACAGAATAACATAATGTCTAAGGCCCAAGTGCTTGGGTGTCAATCACCAGTCTGTCACTTACTAGCTGGGTGATCACCTCACTTGGATGAATCACTTCACTCCCATGCCTCAGTCTCCCGTGACTATAAAGTAGGGAGGATATGAGTACCTCCTGAAGATTGTTGTGTATGTTAAATGAGTTAGTATGTCTGGTGCCTAAAATAATGCATAGCACATAGTAAGAACCACCTAAGTGTTTGTTATTCTTATCTCTGCATGGCCCACAGGCAACACAAACTCAAGTGTTCAAATGGAAATCATCATTTCCTTTCCCTTCAAAACACATAAAATTTCTTCTAGGCATACTGAGTTACTGATCTCATAAATAATTTCACTATTTCCACCGGGACCAAAATTCAACGTCTTAAGACTTCTCTGCCTTCTCCTCCTACCTCCCCACAACTGCTAACCAAATACAGCTAATTCTGTCTTTGATGCATCTTATAGCTGTTCTTCCCTCTCTGTAGCCTTCTACCATAGCCTCAGTTCAGACCTTGGACTGGACCACTGAAATGACTTCACCATTCATTTCCCTGTTTTCAGTTTCATCCTGAATCCTCATCTCCATCCCAAACCAATCCTTCACACCACCTCCGAAATCATCTCCCTAAAGCGCAGACCTGAGTGTGTGCGTTAGGCAGCTTAGGCTAGGCTATACTACCAAACCTAAGGGGCTTAACACAGTGAAGGTTTATTTCTCATTTACATAACAATCCAATGTGAGTTGTAGGGATCTTTTCAGGGACCCAGGCTGTTTCCATATTTTTAGCGATGCCATCTGCAGCTCATGGCCTGGTGGACAGCAGCATAGCCTCGACCAGTAGTTCTCAAACTTTGACCTCAGGATCCCTTTACAGTCTTAGAGAAATCTGTTTGTGTGTATTACAAGTAGCAAATTTTACCACATTAGAAATTAAAGTAGACTTTTTAAAATTTTTAATCTATTTGTTCACTTAAAAATAACTAATTCATTACATGGTAATATAATAAAATATCTTTATGAAGAATAAAACAATAAAACAAATAAATATATAGAATAGTTTGTTCCAAAACAAAACATTTAGCAAGAAGAGCGGTGTTGTTTTGCATATTTTTTGCAAATCTTTTTAACATATGACTTAATAGAAAAGAGCTGGATTCTCTTACCTGCTTTTGCATTCAGTCTTCTGTGATGTGTTGTTTTGGTTGAAGTAATACGGAAAATCCAGCCTCACACAGATGTGTAACTGAAAAGAGAATAGTATTGTAACAATGTTTTCAGATAATTATGGATATTCTTCTTTGAAACAATCCCCAAACTTGACAAGTGCTTATTTTCTTAAGCGTTATTTGCAATACAGACTGTGAAATCCTATCAACGAACTTTTCATATTCTGCTACATTAAAATACATTGGTAAATCATATAGTTTGATGGGTCTTTTACTTGCATGCTTTTGCAACATCGTGCATTGGTCATTTGGAAATTATTGGTTCACTGAGCTTTGCAGAACTTCCAAAAGGTGACGCATTTCATTATGCAACATTTTTTAAATTGCATCAGTTAATATCACCCATTTCATCAGAAATGTCTTTAAGAATTGGGAAGCTGTTGAGCTCATGGTGGGTGGCACATACACATTTTTTGAAACTCTAATTTTCTCCTGGAGGATGAACTTGAGCGTCTGCAATACTGTCAGTTGCCTTCCTTAAAGTTATAGACTCACTTCATTCATTCTCAGGAAATATCCATATCTGAATAACCATCATTTATCTGTCATTGTTCTTTCAAGTAAAAATGGTGTTACATTTAAAAAGCAGCTAGATCATTTTTTTAAAAACTGTACTTTCCAAATCAAAAATTTAGTAACTTGATAAGAAACTTCATCTAGGGGGGAAAAACATAAGCCTAAGAACAGCCCAAGAAAATCTCGTAATAGGAGAACAATGATAGAGGACCACACATCACAACAGATTGTGAAACCGCAAGACTAAAACAGTAAGACACTAGCCCAGGAGTAGGCCAATGGATTAATAGAACACAATTTGAGTGCCCAGAAATGGACAGATCAGAATTCAGTGTATGGTAAATATGGAATTTCTCATTGATGAAGGCAAGAGGGAGTTATTCAATAAAAGGTGCTTTGTACAATTTTCTATTCATTCAGGAAAAAATTAAGTTAAATTCCAACCTTAAACCAGACAGAAAAATCAATTGAAACAGTATTAGAATCTAAATAGAAAAAATAAACATTAAATGTACCATAACACATTTACTTATTACAACAGCTCTACAAGATAGCTATTTGATCCCCATTTTGAAGATGTAGAAACTCAGGCTCAGACAGATCAAACGGCTTACACAAGGTCACACAAGTCATATGCTGCAGTTCATAAGAGAATCATAGACACTTTTCCCTCCAAATGTCCCTATTAGGTGAATTCACTTTACATTTCTCTTTCAACCTAGCTCCTAACTTTTAGCAAATGATCTTCACCTTCAGCCCAGGACAGAGCCCAGGCAGAGAACCTAATGAGACCTTAAGTTCAAGAGAAAATTCAGGTAAAGACCTCCAGTTTCACACCTGGGTTCTACCCAGTGAGGGAGATGAACAGGTGCCATGGAGAAGAATGCTGGGGGGAATCTGAATCAGAACTAGTGGTCTTCTGGTGCTTTAACAGCATAGCTTGGTGATGTGGTAGAGACTGTTGTGCGGAAAGATGAGCAGGTACCTCCTAAAGACTGGGCGGGGGGTGGGGGTACTGCCTCCCAGCTCATTCCTTCTTTACAGAGAGTTTCTCCCATGGGGATGGAGGCTCAGTCATTGCATACTTCTCCCAACCATGGCCCAGGGCTGAGAGAGGAGCTCACAGATTACGGAAGGCAAGTGACACAGCATCCAGTACCCAATGTGCTCAGTGCTGTATTAGGGTCTTCATGGGGTGCTACAGAGGACAGAGGTGTGCACAACTGACTCTCCCCAGCCCTGACCTCTACTGCCTTCCAGCTACCTCTAGTCACACTTAGTTCTTCACATCCTCCCTCCCCTCACATCCTCTGTAACGTCCTCCAAGTCTAAGTCTACATCTCCCCCAATCTCCTTCAGACCTCACTATGTCCAAAATCCCTCCCAACTGCCTGTTTCTCTTAGTTCCCCTCCTAGTCCTGGATCACCTCCAAGCCCCTCTCTGTCTGCCCCCAGCACACACTGTGCCCCAGTCACTCCCCTGTGCTTCACATTCAAAACAGTACCCCCACCACCACGTCTCTTCCACCCTCTACCTAATTCACAGAAGAACCCCTTCAAGAAGGGCTCAGAAGGATATGTATGAGTTTTCCAGGCAGAAGAGCAGGAAACAGAATTCCAGGCAAAACTAACATGGAGAGAACAAGCAGACATCCTAGTGCTCTGTGAACAGTAAACATTCGGAGCAGCCTAAGTGAAGTGTCCACGGGCATGGATGCTTGCGAGGCGGACACCAACCAGACTGTGAAGGATCTAGTATTCTGTGTTAACAGAAGTTGAACTTCATCCAATAGGAAATGGATAGTCATTGAAAATGAGGTTCTGGAAGGCACCAGCCCTCTTTTCTACTGGATTTGTAAGATACAATGTAAATCCACACCAATGGCCTCTCGTCTTGAAAATGCTAAAGACAACAGGAGTCCATGACTCTCAGCTGCAGGTTATTTCAAGTGATTTGGGATATCAGGTTGGCATTGCCTAGTAGTCTATACTTTTGTAGTGAATCTGGAGAGCCCTACTGTCAAGCAGTGCCTTGCATGCTGCTCTCTGGATACTCTTGCTGGCTTCAGACCTTTCCTCCATGCTCCTCCCTAAGGCGAATGAGGACCTCAGCTCCTCTGCTCAGGATGACCTTACTCTCCATCACTGATCAACAGCAAACACTGCTCTCATATCCTGACATTTTGACCCCCATGGACATTTAAATTCTGACAAAGTTTTGAAAGCTTAGCAAACAGCATTCCCCTCTCTCAACCAATCTCCCTCTCAAACTCTCTTTTCCTCTCTCTCTCATTTGCTAGGTCTCACTTCCATCTATGTCTTTCTCTCTACATCTCTATTTCTATCTCTGTCTCTTTCGTCCTCCTCATACTCTGTTCCTCTCTCTCCTCTCTCTCTCTCTTTAATCTTTTTTTCTTTCATACACATGTGCACAGAACATTTTTCACAATTTCTTGTGAATAAGAAATAGAAAGCATCATTATTTTAATGCAGTTTGTGATGGGTTGATTTTTAAATTACTGGTATAAATAATCAATGCTAAATAAAACTGGTAACAGTGAAAACCACAAAACACAACTTGTTACTAACTACAAATTGACAGAAGAATCAAATTTTGTTTTTTAAAAAAATTAGATTTGTATATTTTGACCCAGGAAAAAAAATAGACTTAATAGAAATAAGGACTATTACACAAAGTAGAAGCCAGAATCAATAAAATTTGCTTGGATAATGCCTAATCAATACATCAAATTTTGTTTCAAATTTTAAATGGAAAATAACTGATCCAAATGAAAATAATTTTAGTAAGAGTTAACATTTTTGGAAATGGTTTAACTGCCATGGAGAAAATTGATCAAGGGATTAAATTGGCTTAATGGAATTTACTGCGGAAAACACTTTCTGAATGGAAAGTCCATCTGACTTGATATGATTCTAATTACAAGTCTTGGATTCAAAATGTTCTCAGGGTCAAAAGAGCAGGAACAAATGTTCCCAAAGTCAAAACAGAGGGGTCAAAATGGTGAGGTCAAAACATCCAGTGGAATAGCAACAGATGTAAGGGGACACCATGCCAGGCAACTTCATTTTGCCTCAAAACAGGGCTTTTGATCTTCTAAAAAAAAAATTAAATACAAGAACAAAAACTGTATGACTGAAGGCATAAGCCAGTCACACAGAAACACATGAGTTTCTTAGGCATCTGGAATATTAGCCAGAACAGAAAGTAACATGTGAGAATACGGAGAACAACATTTATAAAACGAGGATTATAGGAGAACTACTCATCGAGATGGTAGGATCAAGTAAGACAATCTCTAAAATACAGTCAACTTCAGACCTAGTAAGAGAGCAACAAACACTAGCTCTATGCCAGTAGGATCAGTAGCAGTCATAGTAGTCATAGCATTATTTGAGAAACTACACAAAAGATTTACATGTCAGTCATAAAACTAGGTTCAATCTGGAACAGAGCAGGACCCTGTGGTCCTTCCTTGCCATGTCCTCCACTTGCCTTTTGTCTGTAGAAAAACTTTAGCCAAAGAATAATTTTAATCAGAGAAGTGGGAAAATACAGAAGCAAAGGAAAGCAGTCAAACAGGACATAATAATAATAGCTCAGTCATTAACAAAGTCAAGGACCTTTAATTTCTCCTCAAGGGCTATAGGTAATATTCTGAGCCCTATCCCGTGAGCTGTCTTATAGAGACTGAAACCCCTACCAGGTGGAAGAAATTAACTACATGATGATCAGTCTGTAGCCATGACATAAGCTGCCACAGTTCCGAGAATTGGCCTGAAGTAAATGGGAACAAACCGACCTTAGGACTGAAGATTAACTGTGCTTAGAACAATCAAGATGACGCTGGTCAGACCACCGCAGGACCAATTTCAAGATGACTGTCAGAGCTGACTGCTGTTTCTGCATGGAGCCTCTTCCCTCCACCTCTATACCCCTGAAACTCCCCTTTAAAAGCTCTTAGCCACTGATAGTCAGTGGGGATTCGGCCTTTGGACATGAGGTCAGCCTTCCCACCCCACCCCACCCCACCCCCAGCTACTGGTCTCCAGAAGACAGCAAACTTTCCTTTCCACCAACCTCGCCTCTCAAGTGCTGGCTTTAGAGTGGCGAGCAGCAAGACCCCACTTTCGGTAACAGATTTAAAGAAACTTCTTATACTCCCTGCTCTCCTCCTGAAAACCACCTCTGACCATCCCCTGCTCCTCAGTTCCCAATGCCCGCCCTGGCGCACACAAACGCTCGTACACCCCGCCTCACAGAGCGTGCAGAGCTCTGCCCTGGTCCCTTTGCTCTGGCTGCTCTCCTTCCTGGAATGCCCTCTCTCTCATCCCCACCTGAAAAATATTCATGTGTCCTTCACAACCCAGATCAAAGGTCATTTCTTCTATGAATTTTCTATTGGCTCTTCCACTATGCACCAGAGCCTTTTATTCATATTTTATGGCCTCATATTTTAAAAAATTGTGTGGCTATTTCCCCCTTAAACTGAGTTCCTTGAGGATATTTTTCTCCTTGAGTCCTCGGCCCTTGGTACCCAGGAAATGTTTATTCGGGCCATATTTACTAATGACACTCAAATTCGGATAAATATTCCCTCTAGAGAGATTCATTAGTGTAATCTGGCCTATTTTGCAGAGAATTAGATTGCATTGCCTTTGAATAGGAACACTTCTGACTAGTAAGTGATGTTCTGATGAAATGTCAATTTAATGTTAAGAGAAAGCTTCCAGAACAATCCACAGAGCTGTGCAGATGCTCACCTGTGAAGATTTGTGACTGTTCTGTTTGCAAGAAGTTTTCCAAGTCAGCAGAGATCTCGTTACAGACAGAGTCAAGGGGATTCAGAGGCTATCCCCACACCCATAGCCACAGAAAACCTGGGAAATTAAACAACATTGACATCTAGAATGGTCTGATGTCCGGAGATACATACTATTCCAAATTACCATTGTGGCAAGATAATTTACTGAGATGTTAATGTGTTGAAGAATTACAAGAACAAGAGTGCATTTGTGCTTTGGAATCTGAACTTCTCCCTCTCTTAGTCTAAGAAGGTAGCCAGGCCTTTGTTTTGTCTTTCTTCAAAGTGTTTTCAGAGCAGAAAGTCAAAGTTCCTGAAAGACAACATCTCTCTCTGGCCTTTGTGAAAACCTAAGATCACCAGGAAGATGACAGTGGGCATCCTGGAGGAGGATGGGAGAATGGTGTGTGCCCAAGGATGGTGAGTAAGAGGAAAAGCTGAGAGGAGAGAGATTCCACCACAAAAAGAAAGAGATGGGATCCTTAGTAGTGGGATTATTAATCCACAGCCCCACAGAGCCTGAAAGACTTGGTAGGACTGTGTGTGTTACACTCAGCCAGGCTGGGCCTTGGACACACCCAGACTTTCAGCCCCAGTGAAGTTTTTCATGCCCAGGCACAGAATGGAGGCGGAACGTCCCAATTTCAAGGTGCCATATGGGTTTATTATTACAGGTAAAGAGTATGGACTAAGACTAGAAAGAACCTCCCCAAATACTTTACTCCACCTAAAACCCCATGCCCACAGGGCAAGTCACGAGAGTAAAGTGACTCTCAATAAAGAGAACAGAGATTTTCCCACCAGCTAAGCAGGTTGCTGGCTCAGCGTGGAACTTAATCAAATAAAGAGTGACATTTCTTGCATAACCTGGATGCTGGTTGTGAATTCATTATCTGCGTCATATGAATGCCTTGATGGAGAACATATCAGAGCGTGTGGCACCTGGCCTCTTACATTAGAGATACCATGAGGATGTGTTCTCCCTGACAAGACAACCCCCCTGAAACTCCTCAAGGGTTCTGCAAGCTTGTCTGTTTCCTCGTGGCCTGGAAGCTGTTGGGTCGATGTTGACTTCACCTGAGTGTGTTGCAGTGGGACCCACATCAAAATCTCAGTTTCACAACCAGCATAGAGATTTATGGAACTCGTTGGTGAGTGCTAATATTTAAAGTTCCAAAGCTCCTGAGCTTTTTTCACTTTTCATAAAGTTTTCATTTTTATAATATTTGGTCAATAAATATATATTTAATGCTTATTGTGGCTCAGGCACTGTGCTAGGCACAGAGGATGCAATGGGGCACAGCTATTCCTAAATAGTGACACATTCTATTGTATTCTCTGGGGACTGAGTTAACAACTGGTTCCCTGGGGATTGTACATCATGTGTTTACAGCAAGAAAGGAAAAGGAGGGAGCTCTGTCTTTTGGTTCAGATGTTTTAAGAACCTCGTATGTCTAGGGCAGTGACAGCGAGCTTCTCTGAGGTAGGTGACTTCTGAAACCATGGTGGAGAGTTGGAGGGAACACCTGTACCTATATCAGCACATGACATCACCACCCACCTGGTGCTCTGGCTTTCAAAGCTGTGACATATGATTAGAAGAATTCTGAGGGAGTTTTTAAAACATCGGTTTCCAAGCCCTACCCCAGACCAATTAACTCAAAATCTGGGGATTGGCCAGCCTTAAGTGTATTAAACAAGCTCCCAAGTGATTCCAAAGTACTAGTGTCTGGATCCCACACCCAGGGATTCTGATTTAATTCATTGGTATGTGGCCTGATTGGGCATTTTAAAAGCTCTCCTCTTGGGCTAAAAACGGTCCCTGGATTGACAATATCATCTGGGAACTTATTCAAAATGCAAATTCTCAAAACCCACCCAGAATCAGAAACTCTAGAGGTGGGGTACAGCAATCTGTGTTCTAACAAGCCTTCCGGGTGTTTCTGAAGCATGCTAGAGTTTGAGAACTACAGTAAGTCCCCTACCTATGAACCTTCAATTTGTGAAATTTCAAAGACGTGAACGTGCGTTCCATCAACATCAGGCGTGAGTGACATTGCAGCTTGCCCGCCATCTCCTATTGCTGACGATCCTTCAACTCTACCATCTCCCACCTCCTCTCCCTCCTCCAGTCAGTAACTCTTCTTGCCTGTTCACTCAACGCCAGCGCCTATATGGCAGGTGCTGTACTACACTGCTGTACTTTTCAAGGGACTGTACTGTAAGATTAAAAATGCTTTCTTTATTTTTTATGTATTATTTGTGTGAAAAGTATTATAAACCTATTACAGTACAGTACTATATAGCCAATAGTGTTAGTTGGGTACCTAGGCTAACTTTGTTGGACTTACGAACAAACTGGACTTATGAACGTGCTCTCAGAACAGACCTCGTTCGAATGTAGGGAACTTACTGTATTGCTAATAATTGCCCAAGCCAGAAACCTGGGAGTAATCCTCGTTTCTTCCCATTCACCCCCTCTCCACATTCAGCCGAGCCTGTCTATTCTGTTCAAAAATATATCTCAGATTCCACTCTTTATTGCCACTGTTCCGGTCCAGATGGTCATCATCTCCTGCCTGGGCTGCTGTGACAGCCTCTTCCAAAGCAGCGGTTCTCAACGCTGGCTGCACACTGACTCCTGGGGCCCACTCCCAACAGGCTCTGATTTTAAATAGCCTGGGGGTGGAGATGCAGCTGGGCATCAGTGTTCTTTAGAAACTACCCCCACCCCAGCAGAGGGTAACATGCAGCCCGAGTGGAGAACCACTGCCTGAAATGGTCTTCCCCTTCCACTCCTGCCTTTTTAGAAGGGCTACTGCCAAGGTCCAACCCCAGGGGGTACCATTCACAGTGCAGTCTACATAAAGGGTACCCACTGGGGTGATGCCAAGGGAAGCCCTGCCCTAGCACCTATTCTCCACTAAGCAGGAGGATCTTCTCAAAACATAAATCCTATCAGGTCTCTTCCCTGCTTAAACCCTTAAAGGTTTACCATGAAACCAGAAAAGAAAATCCAAAGTCTTTATCAAGGTCTAAATGCCCTGTACCATTTGGCCCCTATCTGTAACCTCATCTTCCCTCCAACACCATCCTCTCCCCAGACTGGCCTTAATCCGCTCCTCAGGCCCACAAAGCCTTTCTCTACTTAGATATCTTCATGCAGCTTGCTCCCTCTGTCCAGAATGTACTTTCTCCACTGGTCACATGGCTGACATTTTCTCATCCCTTGGGTCTCGGGTCTGGTCTCCTATTCAGAGTCACTATCTTTGGCCACACACACACCCTTTTTGCTCAATTATTCTTTATCTTGGTGTCACGGTTATTGTCTTTACAGCACTTATCATAACTTGTAATAGTTTCATCTGTCGGTTTAGATACTTGTTTCCTCTCTCTGTCTCTCTCTCCTCACCCAGCCCAGTCTAGATTGAAGAATCTGTGGAGTCAAGGATAATTTTTGTTTCATCCACCTAAGCACACTACCTGGCACATAGTATACAATAAAAATTTGTTGAAGGAATTAATTAATCATGGATCCAAGAAATGATAAGAAGTCCAAACAAGTTCCCTAAGTCTGGACCTCCACAGAGAACACATTTTAGAAATAAAGACAGCAGTGCAATGAACACCAAGGAGATTGGGCCAAGATTATGAAACTCTTCCATGGGGCTAGAATTCAGAATCAGGCCTCCAGACTTAGAGAGAAAACTGGGACCCTAAATGGCCTGAGCAGAAATTCAGGAAGAAGGACCAAGGTAAAATTCCAATCTTGCAAACTAAGGCTGGAGAAAATAAGACGTGATAGGTGGATATCGAATCCTACCGGTAGAAAAATAGCAGAAGAGAATAAGAAAGCACAGCAACCTACGGGACCACAGAAACATTGGTAGGTATTCCTAGGAACACGTCACAGTGGCCCAAGCGATGCCAAACTCCTCACAACAGGCATTGCATATGTCCCAGGATTGAGGAGTTTGCTAAGAACTGTATTCCCACAATTTCCCTTATGTACACATTGAACACCTTCTATATGCCAGGCACTGTAGTAGATGCTGGCTTAAGTGGAATGAGGAAAATAGACAATGCCCAAGCTTAGAGTCTAACAAGAAAGCTAGATAATAAATGAGGAAGTTGAGCAAAGCAAGCTCAACTTTTGTGGGGCTGGAAGCCTATATAATTTGGGGAGGAGGGAGCGCCCCCTAAAAAAAATACAAAATTACAAGTACAAAATTAGATGCAAAAGTAAATACCTATATACTTGTCAAACTCACAGAACTATACACCAAAAATATATATGTAAATTAAAAAATAAATTCTAGGGAGATTGGGATTGACATATATACACTATTGACGTTATGTATAAAATAGATAACTAATGAGAAGCTACTGTATAGCTCAGGGAACTCTACTCAGTGCTCTGTGGTGACCTAAATGGGAAGTAAATCCAAAAAATGGAGATATATGTGTACGTGTAGCTGATTCGCTTTGCTGTACAGTAGAAACTAACACAACATTGTAAAGCAACTATACTCCAATAACAATTAATTAAAAAAAATAAATTCTGAACAAAAGCAAAGATCAGTGTCTGGCAGGGAAACAAGCACTCAATAAATATTATATTGCATTACTGTCTCCAAAGCATAAAGTAAATATGTATTAAGAATGAGTAAAGAAATCACAACAAATTACAAATTAAAAAAAAACCTGGCATATACTGCAAACCACAAAATCCAGAAAAAATATTATAATATTTATATTTATTTCCCCAGGTATTTGACCTCAAACTTTTCAATTGCTTCTTTGTATGAAGACAATTTTGTAACATAATTTTCTTTGGAGAGACTAGCAGGATAATTTAGTATTTCTTCTAGGATGGTTGATTAAAATTAATTTTTTAATTAATTGTTTCTTTAAGCTTCACCATTTTTTACTGGTATGTTAAGTAAAATTTGAATATTTTTTGTCCTAAGTTGGAAGACCTCTATTCATTTGCTTTCATATGTGAGCTATAAGATTTGGAAGACTTAGCATAGGAACTATTTGGAAGACTCTATAGTCTTTTGAGAATTTGGAAGACTCTATAGTATAGAAGAGCTTTTGGCTGTGCACATTTCAAACTTGGCTTCTCATCCATTGCCCATGTAATTCTGGTGCCAGGTACTGAAGGGCACATTCCAAATATGGATTCAGTCTTGGCTCTGCACTGTCATGCCACATCACCCCATGAGTTGGCACAGTAGGCAGTAAAAGTATACCTGAAAGTCATTTTTATCATGGGATTGCTAGCAACAATTTAACCATGTGCATAAGTAACTGCAAGCTACATAAATATATCTCATTAACCATAAACTAAAATGCATCCCTGACTTAACTCCTACTTAGTTACGGAAAACTGCCTGCAGTTTCTTCAGTGCTACTCAGTGTGAAGGAAATGCAATGGAGAGAGCAAGTCACAGTGGAGAGAGACATGAGTCTTAATGGATTGCACTTAGAGTAGTTTACTTTTGCAAATTTTAAAAATGCCCATGCAAGTAAGGGGGCCTGAAGCTAGCAAGTACTGGGTCTGATGAAAATGGTTACTGTTGTTTTGTATGTTCAGCACCCTTACTTCCCTCTTTGGACAACAGGACCCTTCTTTCCAGATAACAAAACATTCTTCTGTGTGATTTGGAGTGAACATATGAGCTAGACAGGCTATCCAAGTATGGATTGCCAGTACCCCATTCCCCTGGTTACAAAGATTGGTACACGGATGGGCACTTGATATGAGAAAGATCAATTTGCATCTTCTCTGAAGTTTGACACATGGATCTGGGAGAAAGATGTACTTGCTGCCTCCATGACTGTGGGCTGTAAGTTTACTGTAAACTAGAACTACAGCGGTACAAAGTGCTAAAACCATGTTTTTTTAAAAAAAGGAAGGAAGGGAGAAAGGAGGGAAAGAGGGAGGAAGGAAGTAAAGAAAAAGAGGAGGAGGAAGAGGAGGGGGAAGGAGGAGGAGGAGGGGGAAGAGGCAGCAGTAGCAGCAATGGTAAGGAGAGATGAAAGGCAGACAAACTGCATGACAGATCTTCAGCTCCGGTATCCACCATGGCTCTATCCATGAGTGCTATATGGTCTTCTTAATTTCATGACTCAAGAAATTCCCTTTCTGCTTAAACAAGTTTGATTTGAGTACCTGCTCCTCGCAAGGGAAAAGGTCCTGACAAGTTCAGAGAATGTGTGGCAGGGGAAGTTAACCTAGTGCATGGAGTCAGGAGGGCGCTCCCTAAGAAAGTGACCTTTAAGCTGAAACTGGAAGGGATAGTGGGCAGTAACCTCCAAATCATTTTAATGTTTGAGTAACCCAAAGCTTCCTGCTTGGCTTCAAAGGAGAGGACAAGATCCTACAGATTTAATGAGATCTCTGCTCCCTTTGAGATGAAGAAATCCTGTAACAGTCCATGAGCTCTTCTCCTCCATACGTGAAGCTTTGCACAGGGGCGTTTCACTAGACCTGAGAAGTAGGAGAGAACATCCGTACCCTCCAAAGGTCAGGTGTATGGTTCAGCATGGCTTCTAAGCTTACTTGAGGCTCCAGCCTCCATCCTCAGTCACCAGGAAGTCTTGGTCCTGAAGCCGATATCAAGGACCAATACCAGGGATAAGGGGAGGGGGGATAAATTGGGAGATTGGGATTGACATATACACACTACTATACATAAAATAGATAACTAGTAAGAACCTGCTGCATAGCACAGGGAACTCTACCCAATACTCTGTAATGGCCTATATGGGAAAAGAATCTTAAAGTAAAAAAAAGAGTGGATATATGTATATGTATAACTGATTCATGTTGCTGTACACCTGAAACAAACACAACATTGTAAATCAACTATATTCCAATAAAAAAATTTTTTAAATAGAAAAAAAAACCAATTCAAGGAACATCACAGAGGACCATGAATTAATGGCCACTACCACAATAGCAGAAATAATAAAAATGATGTGTACTTTACAATGTTCCTATGCTATTCCCAGGGAGTGTTATACCAACTTATTCTTATTTTCCTAAAAGCTTAATAACCTTATATATAGCTCTTGTATATAATTTGTATATAGCTTTTGTATATAGATTTCTCCCCACAAAAAAGTGAAGAATTATACTTTCTCGTCATTTTTCCAGTGACCTCATTTAAATTTCTTATCCCCGTTTTAGTGATAAGAAAATGAAGGTGCAAAGAATACCAAAATTGAAAATATGAGAAAGTCCAACATGAGAGAGTCATTACCTGGCCTGGCATGGGGATCATTCAGAACCTGGAATCATTCTTGGTCACAATCACACTTAATAATATTATATTTTTTAAATAAACTTCAAAAATGTATAGGAGCTTACGGCTCAACATGGCAGGCAGAGTATCCCCAGTCCTCCCACATCCCATTCCTTCCAAAAGGTGTTGCAAGAAGGGGTGTACCAAAGAAATACACTTGGTAATGATTTAATTGAGAGAATGGAAAAGTTGAAGACTTGATAAAGGAACATCAAGTTTTTGGCAACAAGTAAAGGGACAATTAGAAACTCCAGGCTTTAAAAATTATAAGAAAGTCATGGTATAAATATCAAAGTAATTAAATGTGGCATGATTTTAAACAACTGATGTAACAATATAAAAACTTTTTAACCTTGATGCTTTTGTCATTCTTATTTGAATGGCCCAAGGGCTGTGACTTTAGACTGGCAGGGGAAAAAATGTAGTCCTAGCTCAATCCTTGGTCCAGGCATGAATGATAATTACATCATTGTAATAATGAGAATGCTGGTTTGTGTTTAGCTTTTAGCGTCAACCTATTGGCAAAGAACTTGACTGTGAAGGACAGAATGTAGCTGTTAACCATCTTGGTAATATGAAAATAACAGGGTAGCAGTCAGGGGAGGGGAGATAGAAGGGTAAGTTGAGCCAGAAGGAAAAAGGAAAGGAAACACTAATGTCCTCATCTTACAAAGAATGAAGGAAAATAACACTGACGAAATAAGAAATGGGAGGATAGAGAAGAGCATTTAAACTATATTATAGAAAGTTACAAAGGTAATTTTTAAGGAACTAAAAACAAATGGACCAATTATTGGGAAGAGAAAGACAGAAGGGAGAGTGTTTGTTACCTGAACTAAATCCTCATCTTTCATAGAAAAGAAGAAATAAAAACTGCCTGCAGTAGATAAACCAAAAAACAGAGATGTAAATGTATTATTTAGAGTTTTGGTGGCAAAAAACAGAAAGTTAGAAAGAAGTTGCCGCTGGAGAGAAGACTGCAGGTGGGGTGAAACTTTTTCTTTTTATCAGTAAGTGCTTCTGTATTATATGACTCATTACCATGTATGTCTATTCCTTTGATTAAGTTTTAAAAAAATTTAATAGATAAAATTCTGGAAGTGGATTCTCTGAATCAATGACAATGTTATGACAGTATCTTTTGATGGTGTTAAAAAAGAATGGCCCTCATTTAACAGTGCCTGGGGAGCAGTGGTATCCCTCACAATTTCAATTCTGTAAACATTTATTGAGTAAATAGATTCTCGGTGACAGGACTTCTGTTAAGCCATAGGGAGGATAAAAAGATGAATCAGACATGGTTCCTGCCTCCAGGAGCTTACAGGAAAGTAAAAGAAAAACATGAACACACAAGCTAAGGTAGAATATACTAAAGGCATATAGTTCCATCACAACACAGTGGGGGGTAGGGAGCAGAGAAGAAAGGGCTGGTTATGGGATTTAATACGAGGCAATATGGAAGTGTAGCCGGTGCTGTTAGCACCCCACCCATACCCTCTTAACTCTCTCCACCCCAGTGTGTACTGACAGCATCCCAGTGAAAACATCTGTAATTCTTCACATAAGGATGAAGAGTATCTAGACAGAAATACCATTATCTTGAGTGACTCTGGACCACAGCATCTCATGACCATTGGTAGGTTAGTAGAGAAATTCCCTGACCACAGGATTATGGTCCTTTTAAATAAAGTACCTCGTGAGTTGAGGCCTTGAAGAATGGGTAAAATTTGGGCCAGCAAAGCACACTGCAAACAGAAAGAGTAGAAGAAGCAGAGACAGGAATGGTAAACACAGCTTTGTTCCTCTAAGGAATTTCCCATGGCCTCTGAATTTCTTTTGAAGGATTCATCTATCACCCTTAAAATTATTGGGTTCATGTCTGTCTTCTTCAGTTGGGTAAGCCCGTGAAACTAAAAATTAAGTTATTTAGTAACTGCATCCCCAGTAATGCCCAACATCTATAAGATGTTCAACAAGTTGATGAAATGAGAAATCACAAAATGAGAAGAGGGAAGAGGAGAAACAGGATAGTAGCTTAGCGCACAAGCCTACCCTTTGCCCTGAATAGCTACCTCCCTTCCCGTAGAAACGGCAACTGGCATCTTATAAGAGGCCCCCTTGTTGCCGAAACACGACCTCTGTTTACTGGTGCTGAATAGAAGCATGGAGACAGAGTTTTGGGTGAAGGAGGAAAGAATAGCTTCATTGCTTTGCCAGGCAAAGGGGGCCACAGCAGGTTAGTGCCCTCAAGACTGTGCGCCCCACCCCGGAGCGGGTAGTGAGGAGTCTTATAGTGTTCAAGGAGCAGGGCGTGGTCAGCTCGTGGACATGCTTCTGATTGGTTGGGGGTGAGGTAATCGGGAGTCAGCATTATCAACCTTCTGGTTCCTACTGGTCTGGGGTCCACACCAACTGGTGTGGGCAGCATACAATTAACTTCTTCCACCTGGTTTGGGGTTTCAGTGTCTGCAAAACAGCTCAAAGGACATGGCTCTGAATATTATCTATAGTCCTTGAGGAGGAAGTAAAAGTCCTTGACTTTGTTTATGGCTATAGTATTATTAATTTGTCTTGTTTGACTTTTTTTCTTTCTATATTTTCTCACTTCTCTGATTAAATTTATTCTTTGACTAAAGTTTTTCTACAGACAAAAGGCAGGTGGGGGACATGGGTGGGGGTCTATTCTGGGAAGGCCTCCTAGGGTCCTGCTCAGTTACACCCGCCCCTGTGACCTTCTGCCTTTGGTCATTTCTCCATGCACCATCCTTCTCTCCCCACAACCTGTTCCTGTTTACACTAGACACTTTTCTTTATTTCCACCCATCTCTTCACATTTAATACCTCAGACTGTCTCTGGCTTCTGTGCTCACCTGTGATCTGGACTCAGATTTGCCCATCTGATCAAATAATATTGAGTTCTTATTGTATACCAGGCAGAAGGATATAATTTCTGTCCTCTCTGAACTTACATTCTCCTGTGGTAAGCAGATAATCATGCTTAAAAAATATTACAGACTGCGTTTGAGTGATATGAAGGAAATAGACAAGATGTTATGAGGTAGAATAATAGGAGATCTAAATTAGTCCTCTGTTGGGGGGACGGCACAAATGGGGAGTTATAAAAGACTTTTCTGAGGGAAGAGACATTTAAGCTGGGATCTGGAAGAAAACTAGCAGTTAGGTAAAGAGGGAAATGTTTGAGAGATAGGCTGGAGAACCAAATTATTAAACCATTCAGAGCCTTACAGACCATATTAAGTTTTGCTGTAGTAATAAATATCAATGGCTTATAACAGCAATCTATTTCCAACTCATGTTATATGTCCATTGTGGGTCTTGTCTTCATGTTGCCTTCATGCGTGATGGATCAGCCTTTATCTGGGCCAGTGCCAGCCTTATAAAAAAGGGAAGAGAGAGAAATAAAGAGCAATATATATAGCTCTTAAACCTTCAGCTTAGAAGTAACACATCACACTGACTGCCATTCCATTAGCAAAGCAAGTCACATGGCTACTTTTGTGTTCAATAAGGTGGGAATATATAATTCTCTTGCATGGGTTGGGGGTGAGGAGTCCCTTCAAGTCACATGACCAAGCCTAACATCAGAGAGGCAGGGAAGTAGAATCCTTTGCTAGGGAGGGACATCAACTATTTTGAACACAAATACAATTTCCTACATAGATTTTATCCCAAGAGCAATGGAAAGCCATTGAAGAGTCTTTAGCTGAAATAAGACTCATAATTTTTTTAAAACATCACTCAGCTACAGTACAAAGAATGACTTGAAGAGGGTCAAAAGTGGACGTTGGTTGGTTATTTTAGTGGTAAAGGTGGGAGAAAATGGTGGCTTGGACTAGGGTGAAGGCAGTGTAAATACAAAGTAGATATGAATTAGATTAAATTTTTATGAAATCGAATTTACAAGACCTGGTAATTTGTTGAGTTGGATAGTGAAGAAGAGAGACGAATAAAAAATGATGCCCAGATTTGACTGTCCCTACTTTCACATCATAGTTACTCACTCATTCCTAGCCACCCTCTTCTCTCACTAAATACTCCATATCCTGGCGTACCATTTTCCTCTCCATTCCAGATCCTGTCACTGTCCCAAGTGACTTCAGTATCAATTTGAGCAACACATCCACTACCTCTGCCTTTCAAATCCTCTACTTTCTCAGATCCATGGCCTTCTCCTCTACTTCTCTTTGTCCATCCTCTCCCATGACCACACCCTAGACCATGTAGCCGTCCAATGAGAAACGCCATGCTTCTGAAATACTAAATTCTAAGATTTCTCTTTGGTAACAGCTGATAATCATCCCAGCTCTCCTTTCTTTTTTCCTTCCTTTCTTTCTTTCTCCCCCCACCTTTCTCTCTCTTTCTTTCTTTTAATCCTCTGTATCAATGCCTGATTTTTTCACCTACCTGGGAAAATTCTAACCTGGGATCAATCCAACATTTGCCTCCCATGCATCTTCACTAGGCTGTGAACTTTGCTGGAAGAAATCACAGAACCACAAGGAATGGAATCTTTGCAAATGTTGATCTGAACACTCAACTGGACCCTTAATGCTGCTCTGAATATCTTCTAAGTTTCCTTTTTCTGTAGTTGTTTCAGATAGTCTCCTAAACTTTCCTACCCACCTCTTCTCTGCATACCCTTGGGATGAGACCTCACCTTCTACTTCCCAGAGAAAGTAGAAATTCTACACCATCTCTCTTCCCAGAACCCCTCAAAGGGAAACTTAAGGGTATGGCCAAGATGCAAATCACGTGAGTCCATCCACTGTCCAGCCAGGATGGCTCATCCATTGGCTAGCCAATAACCAACAGTTTGTAAGCCTGACTCAAAAAAGTATCCAATCAGAAATAAATGAAAAAGAAATGAAGGAAACGATAGCAAAGATCAATAAAAGTAAAAGCTGGTTCTTTGAGAAGATAAACAATATTGATAAATCATTAGCCACACTCATCAAGAAAAAAAAGGGCGAAGACTCAAAACAATAGAATTAGAAATGAAAAAGGAGAAGTAACAACTGACACTGCAGAAATACAAAGGATCATGAGAGATTACTACAAGCAACTATATGCCAATAAAATGGGCAACCTGGAAGAAATGGACAAATTCTTAGAAAAGCACAACCTTCCGAGACTGAACCAGGAAGAAATAGAAAATATGAACAGACCAATCACAAGCACTGAAATTGAAACTGTGATTAAAAATCTTCCAACAAACAAAAGCCCAGGAAGAACAAAAGAGCATTGCTCACCACCCAGTTCCACAAGGATTAAGTAACAACCCACTGCAGTCACCGACCAACAGTGCACCCTGAGAGGAATTCAGGATGAGGTACTCTGTGCTTTGGAGAAACAGGTCCTTAGTTAGATGTATATCTCAAGAAGAATTTCAATGACCCCCAGATTCTTGCATCTGCCCATATACAGAAAAGCACTAACATCATCAAACTGAGATATTTGTTCTTTCTGATTAGCACTAATCTTTTACCAAGATGTATGCTTGACTGCATGTATTTCCTAGCCAAAAAAAAAAAAAAAAAAATCATGTATAAACTAGCATCTCCTCCCCCTCTTCAGAGCAGTTCCTCAGAGCTGTCTCCCAGGCTATAGTCCTCAGTAAGACCCTGAATAAAACTTAATTTCACAGTTCTCATGTTGTGTGTTTTTCTTTAAGTCTCCACTACGACAGCAGAATTGAATAGTTGTGACAGAAACTGTATAGCTCAAAAATCTAAAATACTTGCCCAAGACCTGTTGTTTCACCATTGTATCCATATCACCAAGCTTGGCATGTAAGCTTTTGAAAAATTACTTGTCCATGTTAGTCTCTCTCATTCTGTCTCTCTCTCTCTCACTCATTCTCTCTCTCTCTCTCTCTCTCTCTCTTTCGTGCGCGTGCGCTCATTCTCTCTCTCTCTGTCTCTCTGTCTCATTCTCTCTCTTATAAACTAACTGCCAAGATTCTCTTTTGACTTGCCTTTTTGGTTCAATAGAATGGATTTAGCAAGTCTTGGAGACAATGCCCTTCACGAAATGTTTCACTAGTTCCAGAACACTTCATCAAAACAGGGCTCATTTTACTTTTCCACCAGTAAGCAGCTGCAAAGACTGCTGCCTCCCCAATAAGAAACTGTCCTCTGGGAGACTTGACATTCTCCATTTAATTACCAGAAACAGAGTCAGGTTATTTCCCCTGGGCGTTACCGTATCTCAGCCAGGAAAGTCAGTCACGCAAGAGGAGGACGGGGTGTGCGCCCTGCTACCAAGTCTGCCCACCTCCACCATCAAACAAAATAAAAGGAACCTTACTCTCAGTCTTCTTTTCCTCTCACATCATCTCATTCCGTGGCCCCCCAAAAAATGTTTCAGTTGATAACCTCAAAAGAATAAGTCCTTCCCAGCCTGTGGATAGATACCAAGAAAACTGCTACAATTTTAAAACAAGGTATTTTACCTACTTCAGCTCTTTGTAAAGTTTGTCAGAAATGCAAGGCCAGCATTCTTTAATTTGGAAGGAGACACAGAGCAGAGCCTCTGGGCCACTGGGAAAGAAACTGGTGAGAATCATGAGTTATACTCTTCCAAGGTCCTCTCCTTGGAGGTTCAAACAGCCCCTTTCATGGTGCAGCGTGATTTTATTTGTTAGTCTCCTTCAGCTGCTGGGGAGATCCCAGACCTAGTTCTCGGGATGCTCCCAGGTGATTATCCAACAACGGATTCACTCTGGCCCCTTAGGAATGTCAGTTCTTGGGCAGCATAATTCGATTTCTGCAAAACAGGACTAATTTTCTCATCTCTTGTCTGTTTTCATAGTGGTGCCCTGAGAGGAAAACTCAGTGAGACGGAGAATTAGATGATACTGCTACAGTCCATCAGATCTAGTCCCTTATCTCCAGGCTGTATCGCTCAAGGATCAAAGAATTTTAAGGCCATTGCTCATTTTCTAAAGGAGCACAGTGAGGAGAAGTCTTTTATGTGACTGCATTTCCAACAGCCTAGATGACACCTCCCTTTGTACAGCTAATAGGTTTGTCAAGTCTAGCATGTCGAGAACTCTTGGTTTCTTCTCATTGTCCCCAGACTCCCTCCTCCCCATGTAAATATACAGCTACACTGTCCACCTGCCTCAGGCCACAACCTGAGGATTGTCCTTGGTTCCTTTCTTTCATGGAAGCCCCACATCCAACCCATCAGTAACCTGATCACCTCTGCCTCCCAAATCCTTCCATTTCTCTCCATTCTCCACTGTTGTTCCCATAAACCAAGCCCCCCATCTCCATTCACCTGGAATACTTACTGCTACTACTACAAAATAATTTTTTTTAACTCATTGCTCTTTCTGTTTCTACCCTTGATCTGCTACAAAGTAGTTTCTATCAGCAGCCATAGTTATCTTCTGAAATATGAATACCATAAAGACTTTCCACTGCTTCAAGTTCTCTGATGGATTCTCCTTCACTTACAATGAAATCCAATCTCTTCCTTGGCCTATAAGGCTATAACCTCGTATACAGAGATCAGGGTTTTTATATAGAGATCAGGGTTTCTCAACCTTGGGGCTTTGGACATTGAGGGATGGATAATTCTTTTGGTGGGAGCTGTCCTGCACATTGTAAGAGGTTTAGCAGCATCTATGGCCTCCACCCACTGGATGCCAGTAGCATATCCACAACCCCAAATGGTGACCCTGCCTGTCAATCCAAACTCTCCAAACTCATCTAAAGCCAGCTCCCTGCCCTGGTTCACTATGCTCTAACCTCACTGTCCCACTTTCAGGCTTGTTACCAAATTTACATTTGCTGCTCCTCTGCCTAGAAGGTTCTTCTCCCAGATCTGCACATGGCTCCTTGCCATCACCCAGATCTCAGTTCAAATCATTATCTCCTTAGAAAGGTCTTCCCTAACATAAAGCAACCTAAAGCAGCCTACCCTTCACCCTCCACCTCGTATTCCCCTTCTCATTGTCCAGTTTATTTCCTTCATAGCACTTACTAGTACCTGAAATTATCATATTCATTTATTTGTTTTGTCTGTGGTCCTTTCCTAGACTATAAGCCATAAGAGACCTTGGTCCATCCTGCTTTCCTCTGAATCACCAGTGCCTAGCTAGAGACTGCATGTAGTATGTATTCAATAAACAGTTATTAACAAATGGCTCAATGAATGGATAAATAAGATTAGAACTCATGTCTGTAAGGGCTTTATACAGGATTCCTTCCAAGAGCCCAACACAGTTGGATTAAGAGAGAAATTATCTACCACAAGAAACTATCACTTGTTAAGAATACAGATTTCCTGAGTTCAAATCCCAGCTCTGCCATTCATCACCTGTGTGACCTCAGGCAAGTTGCTAAGCTCTCCAACCCTCAATTTTCTGGTCCATAAAATGGAAATAATAATGGTCTCTTCCTCATAGGACTGTTGCAGGTATTAAGTGAGATAATAAATATAAAATTCTGAATGGTAGTTTATAAACATAAAACTCTTAGTGGTATTTTATACTTAAATATAAAAACTCACAGAGTAAGTACTGTGTGTTTGTTGTTATTGTGGTATGGTGTTTCAAGAATTTTTCAGGGGATGATGACAACCACTGCAGGATACAAAATTCCAGTGCCTCGCCATCAATCTACTTTGAAAGAAGAAAAGCAGTCCCACAGAACTTTCTATCAGGGACTTTTTCCCTGAAGCTATTTCCCTCCAGTTAAAATAAATCTGACTTTATCTTGGGCCCCAGCAGAGAACTACTTACGTCTAGTAAATTTTAATAGCACAGAATAATATAATTGCCATCTCTTAGCATTCTCTTCTCCAGGGTAAATAATTATAATGCCTTCAATGCCTACTTGCTTTTCCCACTTTCTGATCTTTTACATTCATTGTTCTCAGTTTGGAAATGGATCCAAAAGAAGAAGAAGAGCTGCTGTTGTCATAGCAGCTGTAAAGTGATGGACAACCAAGTTCAAATGAAATAAGAAAAGTTGAGTTGTTTTTGTTGTTTTGCTTTTCATTTTTCTTTCTGATCGAAAACATTCCATTGTTTTGAAAAGGAGACACGTGGCTGACACTGTCATTCTTGTATATTGCCTCCTGATCTCCTCCCTCCTCAACCCTCAATGGAAAGGGAGAATTATCAAAGCAGGATGGGAGAAAGTGCTTGATGACACCTTATTTTATCATCACTTTTAAGGTTGTATTCATCCAACATAGTATGTAGCCTCTCTCCCTAGTTTCTCTCTTGGTTTGCATTACAGACAGTTGGGCACCTGCCTATTCCCCAGCTAAACCAATAAACTCCTAAACATCAGGAATGGTGTTTGTTCCTTATTTTTTTAAAAAAATCATTTTTAATTACACAAATAAAATAGCACTATACAATAACTTAAACAATCTATGTGCATACCCCCTACATGCCGCCACTAATTCGCTAATTCCACAGCATACACACACATACACACACACACACACACACACACAAATTTGTATTAACATAAACAGAACTATACCACATGCACTGTTCTCAAAGTTGCTTTATTTACATCATATGACACAGATATCAATATTATGGTCCCTGTCTCCTCTCATTTTTGTTATTATTTGCCTAGTATAACTTTTCCCAACCCTTTATTTTCAGATTTTATATATATATATTTTTGCCTTGGTTTATCTCTTATAAATAACATGTGAATAATGTTATTTTAACAAAGCTGAGCAGCAGTTTAATAGAATGATAAGAGCACAGCCTTAAGCATCAAAGAGCTTAGGTTTAAGCCTGGATTCTACACTTTAAGCAAATGGCAAAGTCTCTCTTAAGCTTCAGTTTTCTCATCTGTAACAGGAGAGTAAAAACAGAAGCCACCTTGCAGAATTTATCATTAGCATTTAATAAAATTATCTATTTAAAGTGCCTAGAACAATGCCTAAAACATGGTTACTACTCACTAAGTGGTAGCTATAGTTTCTACCTTTTTATAGAGAAGTTTAACTCATTCACATTTAATCTGAATACTAATACTTGAGTTTATCCTTGCCACATTTCATGTTTTTTATTGTTATACAGAGAAGGGCTCTGAATGATAAAATTTCTAAACACTTGTATAAATGAAAATGTCTTTATTTTTCCCATACTTGACTGGTTGTTTGACTGAATGGAGAATTTTAGGTGCAACGTAACTTTCTCTCAGAATTCTGAACTCTATCTTTCCCTAGGAACCAGTGCTGCTACTGAGAAGTCTGATACCCATCTAATTCTCTTTTCTTTCTTGGAAGTCTGTTTCTTCCCTCTGGAAGTTTCAAGAATGTTCTCCTTATCCTTGGGGGACTAGAGTTTACCTAATGTATCATAGTCAGTTTGTTTGTTTGTAACACTTCTCAGCACCCTGTGCGTCTGTCTTCAGCTCTAGGAAATTTTCTTCTATTGTTTAGTAATGATTCTCTCCCTCTTATTCTCTATTATCTTTTTTGGAACATTTGTCCAATTAATTTTGTGACGTACAGGTCTATCCTCCCTGCCAACATTTCAACTGGATGGTAAAATTGTAAAATATTAAATAAATAGTATTGAGCCTGCTGGCTAGCCTTTTGAATGAATAGTGCTACATCCTTAACTACTTCTTTACACTATAACAAATATCAAAAGGACAAAAAAGGGCTTCCCTGGTGGCGCAGTGGTTGAGAGTCCGCTTGCTGATGCATGGGACACGGGTTCGTGCCCCGGTCGGGGAAGATCCCACATGCCGCGGAGCGGCTGGGTCCGTGAGCCATGGCCGCTGAGCCTGCGCGTCCAGAGCCTGTGCTCCGCAACGGGAGAGGCCACAACAGTGAGAGGCCCGCGTACCGCAAAAAAAACTTAAGTTGAAAATTACTTTTAAAAAGATGAATTTTAAAATAAATTTGGAATGGGAAGTCTTTCCAACTGTGGCATAAAATCCAGAAGCCACAGAAGAAAAAATTAAATAAAGATAAATAAATTGACCTTATAAAAATTTTTAGGGACTTCTCTGGTGGTCCAGTGGTTAGGACTCCAAGCTTCCACTGCAGAGAGCACAGGTTCAAATCCTGGTCAGGGAATTAATATCCTGCATACTGTGTGGCAAAAAATAAATTAATTAAATTAAATTAAACTAATTTTAAATGTCAGCACAACAAAAAATACAAACCAGTATAGCTGGTTATCTGTTTTGTGAGGAAGGAAAATGGATCTGAGATTAAGATATACCTAGATCCCTGGGCAGTGGAGAATGACTTGGCCTGGATGGAGAGTGATTGATATATCAGGGACAAGGGGCTGGACATGGTGGAAGTGGGCATGAAGGGTGAATATATTCCTGTCCACTAAAGAGCATCCATCAGGGACAAAGCACTATAAAACTTGGAAGACAAAATGCTCAGCCAGTTGACAACAGTCAATGTCTATCATAAGCCACGCCAGTGATGGCACAATTGGTACATCCAGTAACCGGTCTACAGGAGGGCAAAAAGCTTCACCCCTGAACCCCCAGCTGAAGACAACTCTGAAAGTTCATCCAAGCTTCAAAACTACCTATAGGGTCAGCTAAGGTCTCTGCTGAGACTGCATCTTAGCTCAACTTCTCCCTCTGCCCAATCCTGCTTCCTCCCTTCCCTTCTATAATTGTTGATCCCAATAGGACACCCTGATAAACCTCTTACCCACAACTCTTTGTCTCAGAGTCTACTTCTTGGGGAACCCAACTTGCAGCATCCAAAACATCTGAGAATGCCTCTTCCCCATACACTGGCCAACAGTGGGATACATATGACTTTAATTCTTTCCGATTTGATAGGACAAAAGTAGTATCTCTTTGCTGTTTTAAATTGGAGGAAGGTAAACTCTTATGCTTTATCATCATTACGCATTGAAGTAACATCTTAGGAGGGCAACTTTAAAAAAATATAAAAGTTTGAAATTATATATACCCTTTTAACGAAGTGATTTTTAAAAATTTTTTCTATTTTGAGATACTTGTAAGGAATAATAATTTGTAATATTGTAACTATTAGTTGTAAGAATAATACACAGAAATCCCATGAAATCTTTATTCATTTTCCCTAATGATAACATTTTATAAAACTATGGTACAATATCACAACTGAGATATTGACAATGACACAATCCATTCAACTTATTCAGATTTCCCATTTTACTTGTACTCACGTGTGTGTGTGTTTGCATGTCTGTGTGTGTGTGTATTTAGTCCTATAAAATTTTATCACATTTGGGTTCATATATCCACCACCACAGTCAAGACACTATGCAGTTCCATCACCACAAGGATTATTCTCTTTGCCTTTTTTACGAATAAAAATAATATTTAATTTTTTTAGGTTTTATGATATTTGTAGTATTTGCCAGCTTTTTTTTCCCTTTGCCTTTTTATAACCACTCTCACCTCCCTCCCACCCTCTACCACCCTACCCCCATCCTATTCCTAACCCATGCTAATCACTAATCTGTCTGTAAAGGGAATGATACCGTATTTTAACCTTTTAGGATTGGCTATTTTCATGCAACATAATTCCCTAGCTTCATCCAAGATGTAGTGTGTACCAATAGTCTATTCTTTTGTACTGCTGAGGTGTGTTCCGTGGTTTGGAATGCAAAGCAAACCATAGTTTGCTTAACCATTGACCTGTTGAAGGACATCTAGGCTGTTTTTTATCTAGCAATTCAAGATCTGGAAATGTAATCCTCAAAGGCAAAGTGTGCACAATAGAAAAGAAATGGAAGAAACCCAAAGTTCATCAGTGAGGACCTGATTAAGCAAACTGCATTAGTTCACATAATGTACATGTGCCTTTATAGAGAGAGTCCATATATATAACTGAGTTATAGAAGAGCAAATCTAGTATTTCCTTATGTGCTTTTTTAAGTGTTACTAACAGCAAGAAAAGTGGAGAGAGCACAGTGTTTTCATGTTTCCATTAATACCATTCTGTAAATTCTATATTCCTAATATTTATCCTTCTCATATTGCATTGGCCAGGTTCTCACTAGAATTGTAATTATAAGTAGCTAAAGCAGGCATCCATGGGTTGCTTCTTACTTAATGACAATGTTCCTAAAGGTTCACCATTAAGTATAACATTAAAGAGTATGGATGCTCCTTACCTCTATTGCTAGTGTTTTTTGATCATGAATAAAACAGTTGCATTTAGCAAATGTCTTCCCAGTATCCAATGAATGATTTTCTCCTTTATTCAGTAAATACAGTAAGTTACATTGATAGTTACATTGATCTCCAAACTTGAATTTCTCAGATAAATCTTACTTGATCAAGATGTACTTTTTTAATACACCACTAGACTCAATTACCTAGTTTTTTTTTTTTAGAGTTTTTGCCTCTACATTCATAAGTGATATTAGCCTGTAATTATATTTTCTTGTCTTGATATCAGGAAAAATCTAGCCTTATAAAATAAGATTGGTGGGTTCCATATTTTTTCTATGTTCTGAAATGTAAGATGGCAGTGAGCTCTTCCCTGACACTCAGTAGAACTTGCCTATATAACTACAAAGGACTTGTGTCCGGGGTGACAGGGCAGGAGAGCAGGTTGGTAGGTGGGCCTCTAACTACCATTTCTATTTTTGTGGGTGTTTCTGTTGGTTTTCTTGGGCCAATTTTTGAGAATTTATATTTTTCTCGAAGATTTTTAGTCCATTCATCTAGGTTTTCAAGTGGTTATATAGTTGAATCATATCATCCATACATTTAGTATATGTGAATTCAACTATATGTGCTCCATTCAAATTTTTAAAATTTTTTTAAAGAAAAGAAAAAAGAAAAGTGGGAGCCTGACAGTTTAAATGATGTGGACAATTCCTCCGGTTATTCCGATTACAGAGGCTATGCCTCACCTGAGCAAGATGTGAATCTGCTGTTCATGCCATCAGTCTGTTTCTACATTTGAGCACCTCCCCAATCCCAGCGTGATTCTACAGTTTAAAGGTATTTTTCATATAAGTTGGCCACTAATGGAAGAAGTAGCAATGGGATTCAAAACTGAAGAAAAACATTAGATTTTTACAAAAGCATATCTGTCTCCAACATGAGCACAACTTACAAAAGAATGTCAATGGCAATTTTCGTTATATGCAGTTTTTGCCTCACCTTCTGACTTCGGCAAAGCTGCTATACAAAGTAGTCTCCTAATTTGAAAAATCTCCTCTGTATCCATCCTTTATCTCCTTCATCTTTCCCAACACCATGTGTGTCCTCTTTCTTTGCCTTGATCATACTTGCAGAAAGTTGGTGTGTTTTCATCAGCCTTTAAAAAAATCTGCTTTGGGTTTTATGGATCATCTCAACTTGTTGTTGTTTTTTTTTCCTGTTTCCTTTGTTTCTGCTTTTATTTTTATTAATTTGATCCATCTGTTTTATTTGGGTTTATTTTAGTTTTGTTTTCTTGCCCACTGCTGCTGGAGTGTAGTTTGAGATTTCAAAGGGAAATTTAGCAGTACTTTAAAACAAAAACTGTACATACAAGGGCTTCCCTGGTGGCGCAGTGGTTGAGAGTTTGCCTGCCGATGCAGGGGACACGGGTTCGTGCCCCGGTCCGGGAAGATCCCACATGCTGCGGAGTGGCTGGGCCCGTGAGCCATGGCTGCTGAGCCTGCGCGTCCGGAGCCTGCGCTCAGCAACGGGAGAGGCCACAACAGTGAGAGGCCCACATACCGCAAAAAACAAACAAACAAAACAAAAAAACAGTACATACTTTCTGACCCAGCAGTTTCACATCTTGGAATCCATCCTAGAGAAGGATTCACACAGTTGTCCAAAGAGGAAATATAAAATCTTTCTTTTCATGCTATTGTTTAAAACAAAAAAAGAATAAAAACCTAAAAGTATATCAATATGAATATAACTTACTAAACTATGCTATACTGAAACTATGGAACAGTATATAGCAGATAAAAAGAGAAATAGAGCTTTGCAAATGCTGCTTTATTATTTTTTTCTCTAAATAGCTATCCAGTTGTCTTTAAACCTTTCACTAAATAATATGACTTTTCTCCACCACTTGGATATTCTATCCTTGTAATATATACTAAAACCTCATCTGTTCTTGGATCTATATTTCTATACTTTATTCAATGCCATGGAGCTGTTAGTCTCTCTGTCTATATTCTGCTGTTGCTTTATAATGTACTTTTTAAATAAATTCATTTATTTATTTTTATTTTTGACTATGTTGGGTATTTGCTGCTGCACGTGGGCTTTCTCCAGTTGCAGCGAGCAGGGGCTACTCTTCGTTGTGGTGCGTGGGCTTCTCATTGCGGTAGCTTCTCTTGTTGTGAAGCATGAGCTCTAAGAGAGTGGGCTTCAGTAGTTGTGGCACACAGGCTGAGTTGCTCTGTGGCATGTGGGATCTTCCCGGACTAGGGCTCGAACCCATGTCCCCTGCATTGGCAGGCGGATTCTTAACCACTGTGCCACCAGGGAAGTCCCTATAATGTATTTTAATACACAATGGAACAGGTTATTTCTCATTACACTTCTTTTAGAGAATGTTCCTGGTAATTGCTTCATCTTCCAAGAAAAAACACTATTGAAATTTTGATTGAAGTTGCATTGAATTTCTAGATTTCTTTAGTGAAAATTGACGTGTTTACAATTTTGAGTCTTCCTATCCAAGTGCAAGGTTTGACACTCCATTGATTCAAATCTTCTTTTATGGCCCTCAATAGAGGTTTATAATTTTATTTATTCATATGGATCCTTCACATTGCTTGTTAAGTTTATCTGTAGATATTTTATGAGTATCATCTCACAAGTATATGGAATCCAGTATATCCAAAACTAAACTTTTAATCTACCTCCTGAAATCTATTCCTTCACCAGGTCCTCTCCAGTGCAATGTGGGCATGTGTATTCACCTGGTGCAATTGTCAGGCATCTGAGTCTGACCTGAGTCCCCCCTCAACCTCACATCCAACTCACAACCAAGTCTAACTATTCTATTTCTAAAATATATCTCAAACCCACTCACTTCTCTTTACACTATCACTCTCCTTGTCCAAGCCAAGCCACCATCTTAACTTGTTTCAATAGCTTCACAACTGCTCTCTTTATGTCCTCTCCTTTCTTCTTCCAATCCCGTCTTTACATGGTAGCATTTTTTTAAGGTAAACTGATCATATCACTCTCATGCTTAAAAATCTCCAATGGCTTTGCATTGCCCTTACATGCAATTCAACATATTTAGCAAGGGCAACAAGGCCCTAAATGATCTGGCTCCTAACTAGCTCTTCAGCCAGATATCCCACCACTATGCTTCTGATTCAGTGGACTAATTCCAGTTCTTCAAATTATTGACTGTGGTTCATTACATTCTTGCTTCTAATTCTTCACTTCATCCATGTAATAGAATTATATATCTTTGTCTCATTGATCTTGGACTTGCCATGTGATTCACTTTGGCCAATGGAATGTAAGTAAATGATGCAAACAGAGGCTTTAAATGTGCTGACGTGGTTTGGCTTGTCCTCCTGTCACTTGGCAGGAGAAAAGTACACTATGATTAGTTGCTGGTTCCAGATTGAGAGACAAGTGCAGCAGACCTGAGCCCACCCCTTACACTAAAATTGTTTTGCCCTAAGCAGCCAGAACACTCCTGAGCAGAACAATTTGTTGTTTTAATCCACTAAGATTTGGGGATTGTTTGTTACACAGCATTCATCACAGCAATAACTCACTAATGCACTAAGTTCCTTCCTATCTCAGCGTCTTTGCTTAATGTATGTACTTCTCTAGACTAGAAGTCTCATGATGGTTAAATCTGTGTCTATTCTATGTACCTCTGTATAGACAGGGCCTAACATAATACTTGTTACGTGGTAGTAACTAAATAGATATTCATGAAATAAATTATTAGTGGTATTGTAAATACTATTTTTGATTCCATTAAACTTTGTAACATTGTTATAGGTATATAATTGGCTTCATCTGTCCTGCTATCAATAATCTGACTGAACTCTTTTATTGTTTCTAATCACCTTCCAGTTGATTCTTTTGGGTGGTCTATAACTAAAATCATGTCATGTAGTTGTAGTCTGTTAAATTGTGGTCCCAATAAACCACACCTCCCAGCATTCACACCCTTGTGTAGTCCATTGCCATTGACTCTGGGCAGCGCCTGTGACCTGCTTTTTTTAATCAATAGACTACGGTGGAAGTGACACTGTGTCTAAGCTTTAAGGAAGCTTAGAAGATTCTACTTTTGTGCTTTTGGGAGCCCACACCTACCTTGTAAGAAGTCTGGTTCCCCCACTGGAGAGATCACATCGAAAGGCCACACAGAGAGAGAGAGAGAAGGGGAGGATCTACCCCAGTTGGCAGAATCATAAGCAAATGAAATGGTTGTGGTCTTAGGCCGCTGAGTCTTGGAGTAGTATGTTACACATTAATAAATCATTGAAACATCTGTAAATAACAACTCTGTGCCCTCAGTTAAAATTGCTGTGCTACTTTACAAGCCTATCTAAATGTATTAGCTAGTTTTTCATCCCATTTTGTGATTCATCAAAAAAACCACAATAAATCATAGTACTTGCTTAGGAAAGTAAAATTGAAGAAAAAAGCCATCAAAACTACTCATACCGGTTATTTCAAGAGTGTGGAATTACGGTGGGAGAGGCTTTCAATTTTCATTATATTTTTCTGTAATGTTTAAATTTTATATCACAATATGCATTACTTGCCTCATTTTATTCCTCACTTTAGTGGAAATTTTTTAACATTTCACTATTAAGTGAACACTGGCTTTTTTTTTACAATAGGTGTAAATGTGTGTCAATTTTACATATTTTGTCATGTTAAGCACATGTCCCCTTATTGTTATGTAACCAAATGTTTAAAAATCAGCATTGGATTTTGAAATATGCTGAATATCCATTTTTGCATTTATCTAAATTAAATAATTTTTCTCCTTTTATCTGTTAATATGGTCATTTATATAACCTAATATTAAATCATCCATGCATTACTGATTTTCCTGGTGAAAGAAAAATCTTCCTAATACAGTAGGGGATCTGCCACAGGAGAATTTCATGAGGAAGGATTGGGACTTGAGAGAGAAGCAAATAAGTGTCCCCAAGTCTCTTCAAATTGGCCCAATAGACAAGGAGTCCACACGTCCAGAATATAAGCACTTTCTGAATTCCTTAAAGAAAAACTCACCCCACACCAAATGCCCTTTAATCACAATCCACATTCACTGCCCGAGCCACAGTGATTTTCAGTTGTGCTAAAGGAACCACGCTAATCAATCTAGACAACCAAAAAGTTCAAGCAAACACCATGAAAGAGAGGTATGAGGCTGAATAAGCAGAGGAACTAACCCCAAACAAAGTAGAGTTAATACAAGAATCAGAAGAGAACTCTAAAATAAGTATAGTTAATACACTAAGAGACAGTTGAGTACATATCACATTCTTAAATCAAAATTAGACTGCCAACAATAAAAACAAGCAGAATTCATGAAATTTAAATCATGGATGCTAAATTAAAAACCCAGAATAAAAGCTGAGTAGCAGGACAAACACATGAAGACCAATTTGGGGACCTGGAAAATTAAAGTAGTTTTTTCTCTAGAACACAGTGCTAAAGTAAAAATAAGAATTTTTCTACCCCGACACTCTCTCCATCCTTCCTACATAGCTCTGGAAAACTTAGAGTCATCTTGTTGAGCACGCCCTAGGAGCAGGAAGACAGAAGCTGTCACTTTACTTTCAAAAATCTTTAAATACAACCTTTAAATTTAAATTTTAATAAAATAAATAATAAAATTAAAATAAGATTAAAAATTAAAATCTTTCAATGGAATTTGAAATATTACATGGGATACATTTTCTAAAATAGACTTTTCCATGGCTTGAGGTGAACTGAGTGACTAATAGTGACCAGGAAAATCCTGGAGCTTCCCTGGGATCTCTCTCATGGCTCCAGAATGGGTTTGAACAGACAGTGGAAAACAAAAATAAAACTGTTGAATCATTATCCCTACAGTCCTGCTGGTTCCACCTAACGACTCCATTTGGTTTTCAAACTATAGAGTACATCAGAAACTCCAAGAGAGCTTGTTAAAAATAGATCCGGGGGCTTCCCTGGTGGCACAGTGGTTGGGAGTCCCCCTGCCAATGCAGGGGACACGGGTTCAAGCCCTGGTCTGGGAAGATCCCACATGCCACGGAGCAACTGAGACCGTGTGCCACAACTACTGAGCCTGCGCTCTAGAGCCTGCAAGCCACAACTACTGAGCACATGTGCTGCAACTACTGAAGCCCACGCGCCGAGAGCCCGTGCTCCGCAACAAGAGAAGCCACTGCAATGAGAAGCCCGTGCACCGCAACAAAGAGTAGCCCCCACTCACTGCAACTAAAGAAAGCCCACGCGCAGCAACAAAGACCCAATGCAGCCATTAATTAATTGATTAATTAAAGAAAGAAAGAAATAGAAAAAAAAAAGATCCAGAGGCCCCAAGCCCCAGAGAGTCATAGTCAGGAAGTCTGTAAGGGGTCCAGCAATCAGTATTTTTAAAAAGCCCCACCAAATAATTTTGATCAAGTTAACCTGCTCACCACACCTTAAATAATACTCTTCAAACTCACAGCCCAATCTACAATTGCTTTCCTCTGTGCCTCAATGCAAGCTTTTCATTTCCCTTAAAAATCCCTACCTCCATTTCAACAGCCTGAAATACCATTTCTTTAGCAAAGCTCTCCTGGATCCCCTTCTGGGTTCCCATTTTCTTCCCTTACTTGGGGCATTTGTAACCTTCCCCAAATTTTAGCACTCTGGTTAAAGGCACAGGCTTTGGATTAAAACAGACCGGGGTTCAGGTCCCAGCTTTGCCACTTATTAGTTGTGTGACCTTGACCAAATCGTTTAAATGTCACGTGTCAAATCAGCAGTTGGGAAGGGGAGAGTAAAGGCCCAAGAGCTGGAAAGAGAACATCACATACAACAAATCCAAAGGACCAGAGGTAAGAAATGAGGTTGGAGCTGCAGAACAGTTTAAGACTTCAAACCAGGGACAAGAAAGAGAGAAGAAAGAGGTAAAGAAATCAGCAAAACAAAAAGAAAGAAAAGAAATCAGCAGCGGGGTAGAGATTTGGGTGTCGAACATTTGCAGCTGGCTCACATGACTCATATGACTCTTGAGGGCCATTGTACACACTTCTCCCCTGATCCACCTTCAGTGACATTACATTGTGCTTGAAATCAGCCACTACAGTATTTATACCAGGGAAATCGGCAGACCCTGCAAATCAGAGTTTTATGTTTTTAGCAAGTTGATTGTCCAAACTTTCCCAGAACACCACTGAGTCTATCTGAGGAGATCAGTTGATCTTAAACATCAAAATTTGTGAGTCGTCTTTTTTGGCAGGCAGGTTCATGGTGCATGGGCAGAACAGGCTCACCCAAATGGCCATGAGGGGAAAGAAAGGAATGAACGAACGAACGAATGCATGCATGAATATATGAATGAATTTTCCTGAAGGGGTTCCTAATATGAACTCCTAAAGGAAAGGCATTATAAGCAATTTTACTAATTGCAGCTTTTCAGGTAGCAAATGAGAGAGGCATCCTCTACAGACTGCAGTCAAGGACTCAAGCATCATTATTCAATCACAGACATCACTTCATGAAGCCCAGTAAATAGACATTTCCAGGGAATTTGGCAAAGCCAGTTTTTGCAACCTCCTTCCCCTTTCAGCAAGGAGAGTGGGAAAGTTCATGATGGGAGTTTCTCAGCTGAATGAAACTCATGAACAAACATGGATTGGACTCCCCCAACAGGTGAAGACTCTCTGATTGCTCCAGGATCAAATATACAATTAGGAAGCTGACACATTTCAGACCTCAGCAGTCTCTCCGCACTAGGTCTCTCCACCAAAACCATCTCGGCTGGCTGGATCAAGGAATGTGTTACTGATTTTTAACACCTGGACAGGAAATGATAGTTGGCATACAGTTAACTTAAGCCAAGGTTGGATTACAAATTAGCTGTGAGAGCTATAACATACTTTCTGCCTCTTTACCTGATGTATAACCATGTAGTCAGTCAGAAGTGTTGAAAAAAATGTAGACTGAACAAGTTTTGGCTTTAAAAAAAAGAGCCAAGGATGGACCTAGAGATTATCATATTAAGCGAAGTAGTCAAAAAGAGAAAGACAAATACCATATGATATTACTTGTATGTGGAATCTAAAATATGACACAAATGAACCTATCTATGAAACAGAAACAGACTCACGGACATAGAGAACAGACTTGTGGTTGCCAAGGCGGGTGGGGAGGGGAGGGAAGGAGTGGGAGGTTGGGGGTAGCAGATGCACAAGGATGGATAAACAACAAGGTCCTACTGTAGAGCACAGGGAACTATATTCAATATCCTGTGACAAACCATAATGGAAAAGAATATGAAAAAGAATGTATATATACATGTATGTTTAACTGAGTCACTTGGCTGTACAGAAGAAATTAACACAACATTGTAACTCAACTATACTTCGATTAAATTTTTTTAAAATGAAAACATAAAGAAGCCAAGGGACCTGCACAGATTCCTCAACTCATTTTGAACTTTCCAGATCTTTATTTGGAGAAATCATTGTATAACCTGCTAAATATTTTTAGCGTATGCTTTAGAAGCCCAGAAAATGTGAATGTGCCCTTTAAGTATATCTATTATCAGAGCAACAAGATAATAAAACAGCTGCAGAAGAGCCTGATTAAGTTGTGATGCCTTCACCTACAGGTGCTCAATAAATACTTGGTGTTGAACAAATGCAGCAGAGTTAGAGAAGAAGAAAGCTTGTAAGAAGGTGTCTCGTATCCTTTTCCAGCTTAGACCAAGCTGCTCAAAAGGAAAACTTGATTAGTAAGGAATCAGACATTCTCCCTCCTGGGAAGAAGGCTCAGAGGAGGCAAAATGAGCAGGATGCTGTAGACAGTAATACTGATTAGGAAATTAGGAAGCAAAATAATCTCTTCTCACCAATAAATGAAAGCAGGTCACTAGAGGCTTCTTATGAAATTCGAGCACAGTCTCCTGTAAGGACTACTGACTTTAGAGATGCTCTAAGGCTAAAACCGCAGAAGTTGAGTCCCATTTGGGTATGAATTCAGGTTTTGAAACTTACCCTTCTCCTGGTCCTAGTAGTACAATTAGAATTAAATTAAATTGGATCATGAACAGTTGAATTGTTCATGAAAAATGCTAAATCACATTTAGGCATTCATTTTTCTTAAAATTTTGCTCTAACCCTTCGATATTTTTTAAATTTTTTATTGAAGTATAGTTGACTTACAATATTCTATTAGTTTCAGGTGTATAACATAGTAACTTGATATTTTTATGGATTATCTGTTGGCTATATTCCCTGTGCTGTACAGTATATCCTTGTAGCTTATCTGTGTTATACCTAATGGTTTGTACCTCTTAATCCCCCTCACCCCTTTTGCCCCTCCTCCCACCCCCTTCCTTCTTGCAACCACCCATCTGTTCTCTGTACATGTGAGTCTGTTTCTATTTTGTTATATTTGTTCACTTGTATCATTCTTTAGATTTTACATATAAGTGAAAACATGCAGTATTTTTTTTGATATTTTTAAGTGTTTATAGTCAGTTAATTATGACTTACCTTATTTATTTAGAGTTTTTTAATTTCAGTGTAATTGACTGGCTAAGGTTTGCAGTAGAGACCTAAGGGGACGTCTGTGAGCCCCTGACCCACCCCCTTCTCTAAGAACTGCCTTTGCCCTTCTGGACCTTAGCCACAGTGACTTTCCTACGTGGCCCTGCTTCCCAGCATAGCTGACTGGGTCAGCGTGGACACAGGCTCAGGCTGAGACAAATTCTCTCTCTCTCTCTCTCTCTCTCTCTCTCTCTCTGTGGAGAATTTGGACTTGGGATGCAAGGAATAGATTCTAGGTAGTGTGGGAGGATATTTGAATGCTGGACATGTAACTTGGGAGTTTGGGGTTAATTAAGGGCTGTAAAAGCAGACAGACCCAGTTTAGTAAAGAAGTACAAAGCACGTATGCTGACCAAAAAATAAGAGGCGGAAATATGAGACCTGAGAACAAGAAACAGCTTCCTGTGTTCCCAATGGCTTGACAGATTCTGCTTCCAGCCTCCCCAAGTTCTAATTGTTCTTATGTGAAAAATTCCAGCGTCCCTTCTAGTAGATATAAATTAAGGCCAGGATGCAGGAGTAGTTATGACACATTCTAGGGAACAAGCAGCTCATTTTAAAACATAAAGTCAGAGCATATCGTTCTTAGGATCGGAACAATCAATGGTTTTCCATCTCACTCAGTTTTGATAAAAGCCAAAGTAGTCACAATGAACAGTCTACAAGACTCTTGATGATGTGCCTCAGCCCACTCTCTCTCTCCCCTGCTCTCCTGCAACCCACTAGCTTTCTCACAGACCCTTGAAATCACCCCAGGGCCCTTGCACTTACAATCTCCTCCTCCAGATATCCGCTTGGCTTGCTCTCTCAGCACCTTCAAGTCTGGATTCAACAATCACCCCCTTGATGAGCTATTCCATGAACACCCTTTTTTAAATTGTACCACCTTCCTCTCACTCCCTACTCCTTTCTTGCTTTATGTCTCTCCACTGAACTTACTGCCTTCTGATAAGCTCCATCTGTCTCCCCAATCAGAATGAAGCTCCAAGGGGTCTGGGATTTTGTTTCTGTTCACTGCTATATTACCAGTGCCAAGAAAGGACAGTGCCTGGTGCTTCATAAATGTTTATTGAATGAATGAATGTGGTTGGTCACAAAATGGCTAAAACAAAAGAGAAGTTATCAAGAGCCAGCGCACATGGAGGCCTGGATGCTAAGACAAGGAGACAGAACCTAAGCCTAAATCCTGTGAGGAGCCATGAAGGGTGACAACAGGGTGTGGTCTGATCAGAGTCATGTTGTAGAACAATCTCTCTAGCTGAAGTGTGGAGCTGAGACTTGGGGAGGGAGTGCAGGGCAGGCAACAAGACCACTTTTCAGAGACTAAGGCTGTGATCCTGATAAGAAGTCAAGAAGGCCTTAATGGAGACTATGAATGACCACAGGGATGGAGGAGAAGGGACAGAGTGCCAGACATCTAAAGAGAGAATCTGTAGGACATGGTGACCGGTTGACAATAGCAAATATCTAAGAGGGGATGTGATGTCTTAAATGACTCCTTGGTTTCTATTACAGAATATGAGTGGCAGTTTGAAGAAGAAGTGAGTTCAATTTTGCATATATGGAATTTTACATGCCAATGAAGATGCCCATAACTAAATATAGAGATTTGATGTTCAGTGAAGATCTGAGTTAGACCAAGGAATCTCATTGCATAAATGGTAGTTGCAGGGGACCCAGCTGAAACTGTAGGCTCTGGAATTTTAATGGAAGCCTTACTGTGGCATCCTGCAGTTGCGGGTGAGAGATGGTAGGGAGTATTCCCATTGACAGGAATCAGATGGGAAACAGATTTTACTCTCTCTCCAGGTGGAATTTGGAATGTGTTATTCCAATATAATCCTCCATGGTAACTGACCCTGGAGAATAGTTAGGTATAGCACTATTGTTCACCTACATTGGGGGTGAATTTGGTCTTGTGTGCTAGCCTAGGGACCTAACCACCTACTGCATAATGCTGTTTCCCTGGTAAAATGTGTAGCCCATTCACAAGCTGAGGACTGCTGATATTATAAGACGAGAAATCTCCAAAGCAGCCCACATTTTGCAGAATTCCAGTTGTACCTTGTGAATTCTTCCATCTAAAGGACAACTGTTTCATAAGATGTGAGTAAAGTATGTTTCTGACTCCCAAGTGGGTTGCTGATGCTGAGGAACGTAGATCATCTACACAGTATCGTAGCTGAAGCTCTGAGATGGAAGAAATCCTTAAAGGGAAAAGTATAGAGAAAAGAGAGGTAAGATTCCAAGACATGATAACTGAACTTTGGGGACACAAATATCTGAGAATACATTATAAAACTTGGTAAATATGTTACAAACAGAGTCCGTGGAATTCAGAGTGCAGGATCTGGATAAAATAAGTAGCTATACTACTAGGATTCTTTGGGTTGCAATTAAAAGAAACTCAAGAGTAAAAGAAAGAGAGAGAGAGAAAGGGAAGGACAGAGGGAGGAAGGAAAAGGAGGGGGTGCCATTGGCTCACATATCTGTAAAGTCAAGGGGTAACTACAGCTTCAGGCGCTACTGGATCCAGGGACCCAAATGATGCTTTCTGGTCAGTTTGGTTTTCTACCATCTCTTGACTCTGGTTTCTTATATGTTGGCTGCTTAAAAATCAAGTTGACCCTTCATAGAAGCAAGATGGCTGCCATCCGTTTCAGGTTTGTCTTTATTTTCCCAACACCTTAACAGAAAGAGGATGCCTCTTTTCCAATCCGTCCAACAAAAAGAGTAAACACAAGTGATTGGACGAGCTTGGGTCATGTGCCATCCCTAAACTAACACTACACTCAGAGGGAATAGAACCCCTATTAGCCACACCTGGGTCACATGCAACCTAAAATGCAATCAGGCTTGAAGTAGGAGAAATAAGTGATTCCCCAAGGAAACTATGGGTTCTATTACCAGAAGGAGGATTAGATGCCAGGCAGCAAGAATACCAGATGTCTCAGGGGAACCAGGCTGGAGAAAACCCTCCTTAGGGGCTTCTCTTCCCCAGAAGGCCTCTTTGAGGGCTGATCCAAAGGTGTTGATGGCGTTAGTGAGCTCAAGGAGTCAAAAAAAGATTTCACATAAAGTGTGGAGAGGATGGATATTGACTGAGGATATAACTCCCTCCGATGAATGCATTTAGCTCAAACCTCTCTGTTCCACGACCCTTCTTCTGCTACAACACCCAAGTTGATTTTAATACCCAGCCTTCCCCAGCGTCCAGTGTCACTTTGATCTCTGCTGTTATTTGGCAGAATGATTGAGAAGAAAAACAGGAAATTAAGTTCAGCAATTCTTGAGATTGAGGTGAGTATGGAAACAAAGCACACTTCTGAAGCTTGTAGGTGTGCTTCTACATAGGGTGTCCCCCCACTTCCCCCCACTTTAGAGTTTCATAATGGGTATGGCCCACCCTTAGGCCATATTTCTAAAAAAAGAGAAATTATTATACTACTTGTAGGGAGATTGAATCATAGGACCTTCCAGATCCCCTATTTTAAGTGGCAGGGGAAGAGGGGATGGGTTGGAGCAAAGAAGGACTGGGGTGGACTCAGCTCAGGCACCAGCCAATGGACCAGTGTCAGTAACTGGTTTAGTAAAGCAGTCTGCACAGGTCACAGGATGGGTCTAAGATGAGAGAGGTAAAGTCCTAACTAATGATCAGGATACCAAGAAAAGGTAAATAGGGAGCCTGAAGGCATGGTGTGAAACAACGTGGACTCCAGGGTCCACAATCCAGTTGTTTTAACAGTAGTGCTACAGCCAGGTGGGGAGAGTGTGAGAGTCAGTCCCCAGAAGAAATTCAAGCTCAAAGACAACAGGAATTAACAAGGAGAGAATGCACAACAAAAGCCAAGTTAGTACATAGTTGTCTGAATGGATTCACTTAGCTAATACATGGGACTCCGGAGTAGGTCCAAGGTCATGATGCTTGGACACTGCTCCATAAATCTTAAGATGTAGCCTTTTAAGTTCAACATCTGATATCAACCAATAATATGTCCAAAAACCTTCCTAAGTCCTACTCTACTGGGACCAACTTTATAGCCTGGTGTTAAAATAGTGTTTTTCCATGAATTCTTTATTAAACTTGTTTCTTGACTTATGATCTGTCAACAAAGCGCGGTGCTGTCTCCTAAAATATGGATCCAGCTTTTCTAAGGCCCACACTTTGGCTGGGCACTCCTTTAGGAAAGCTTCCTCTTTTGATGGATATTTTTCTGCTGAAACAGATCATCAATTCTTTCAGTCTGTGTTCTTGTCATGCCTGAAGCATTTATGCCTTACTTAAGCCTTCCATTATAATCAGCTGCCCTTAGCTTGCTATTGCCTGCAAGGGCTTTGCCTCAATCACATAAGCATTACAACAACTGCTCTTTTAGCTGTGGATCAAGTTTTATTTAGGGTGCCCTATGTAAGTGAGAACACTTCAAAATGCTAATTTCTAATGAGCCAAAAGTTGACTGACAGAGTAATAATAATAATACTATGAGTGGACTATTGAGAGGCCAAAGGAATGGACCGAGAAAGAACATGGCTGGGAAAAAGAGGTAAGCTGACCAAAAGCATGGACAGAAAAGAAAAGGAAGAAAGGGAAACATGGGCAAGCAGTGACTGCCAGTGGAGGAATGGGGATGGTATTAGGCTGGAAGTGAAAGGGAAAAAGACAAAATTTTTTGTTACTGTCATGACAGCTGTGTAACAGAAAACACTATGACTTGGAAGTCTCCAAGAAAAATAAGTAAATTTAATAGAGTAATCGATAGGATTGAAGCACTTAAAAAAAATAACTATGTATATGAGAAAGGCAAGTAGTACAAATAAAAACAAAAAGAAAAAAGGAAGGGCACTAGGAAATTTTCAAGGAAAGAAATATAATCATTTTGTACCTTTTGGCTCTTTGGTGAATGATATCTGTTATTGTTCACCAATATTGATATGATTACCGTTTACCCTTGAACGGCACAGTCTGAACCGCCTGGGTCCACTTATACACCGATTTTTTTCAATAAATATGTACTACAGTACTACACGACCCACGGTTGATTGAATTCACGGATGCGGAGCCAGGGATACACAAGGCCAACTGTAAAGTGATACAAGGATTCTTGACTGTGCATGGGTCGGCACCCCTAACCACCTCCTGGTCAAGGTTCAACTATATAAACAGTGATATCACTATATCAGAAGGATGGGAAATAGGGAGTATAAGAGAGCTAAATCCTCAACCATTATTTCAGGATGTAAATAGATAATACCTGAAGTTGAAACATCAAGAAATAGGTAAGGAGCTTATCATTTGGAAGACAGCTAAAAGAGTTTAAAATGGTTGTCTCTAGAGAACAGGAAAGGAGGGTAGAAGAGAGATTGTTGCTTCTCATCACAAGCTCTTTGTGCTATCCAACTATTTTTAGTTAGCATGGGACTTAGTGTCAGGAAAAGTTTTACTGAGCACCTGCACTGTGCTAAGTATTACACACACATTATTTCACTTAAACCTCACAAAAACAAATACTTCTCTAGTGCTTACTGCCAGATACTAAGCACTTTACATTTTCAACTCATTCAGTCTCTGCAACAACTTGATGAAGTGGTTAATCTTATTTTGCCCATTTAACAGAAGAGGAAATTGAGGCACAGAGGATGAAAACATTGCCTGAGGTCACACAGTTGAGAGTGGTGATGCTGGAATCTGAGCCCAGGAAACTCAGCTCATAGCCTCTGCACTTTGCCTGCTCTCTAACAAAGCCAAAGCATAGATATTATTATCTCAACTTTGGAGATGAGGAAACTTGGGGAAAGACAAAGCCATTTTCTGAGATCACATAGATAGTGTGTGGGTTATTTGACTATGGGTTAAATTAACTTTAACACTCATGCTCTGTCTCTCCATGGCATCATGCAAATCTGTGTTTAAAAAGGTGAGACAGTTGTGAGCAAGGCAAGAACATCCATTCTTGTCACTGCTGTTTAATATAGTGCTGAAAGTTCTAGCCAGTGCAATAAGGTAAGAAACGAAAAAAAGAAAAGGAAAGAAAAGAAAAAGCAAACTGATCAAAAAAGGAAGAAATAAAGTGGTCCATATTTGTAGATGACATGATATTCTACATAGAAAATTCCAAGGAATCTACAAAACACAACTAGAATAAATGAGCTCAGCAAGGTGACAGGATATAAGATAAACATACAAAAATCAATTGTATTTCTATATACTAGCAATAAACATGTGGAAACCAAAATTAGAAATACAATACTATTTACAATTGCTCAAAAAAATGAAATAGGTATAAGTCTAACAAAATACATACAAGAATTATATGCCAAAAATTATGAGAGCAAAGATCTAAATGAACAGAGAGATATACCATGTTCATGAATTAGAAGACTCAACATAGTAAAGATGTCAATTCTCTCCAAACATAACATAATTCCTGTTTCGTCTTTTGTGTTGTCTGTTTTGCTAAGTTTGGCAACACAACCATGGCCCCTGCCCTCATGGAGTTTATAATCTAATCAGTTGAAGGAGAAAACAAAAAGGCATCAAGGAACAAAATAATAAATAAAATAAAGGAACAATGGTTCTATAATAAAGAATATGGGGAGGCTTCCCTGGTGGCACAGTGGTTAAGAATCTGCCTGCCAATGCAGAGGACAAGGGTTTGAGCCCTGGTCTGGGAAGATCCCACATGCCGTGGAGCAACTAAGCCCGTGCACCACAACTACTGAGCCTGCGCTCTAGAGCCCGCAAGCCACAACTACTGAGCCCACATGACACAACTACTGAAGCCCGCACGCCTAGAGCCTGTGCTCTGCAAAAGTGAAGCCACTGCAATGAGAAGCCCACACGCTGCAACGAAGAGTAGCCCCCACTTGCCACAACTAGAGAAAGCCTGCATGCAGCAACAAAGACCCAACACAGCCGAAAATTAATTAATTAATTATTTTTTAAAAAAGAGAATATGGGAGAAGAGTAGTCAGAGAATGCCTCTCTGGCAAGGTGATATTTGACGTGCTGAGACATGAAGAGTAAGGACTCTATAAAGACTGAAGCAAGAATGATCAAAGTAAAAAAGTAGCAAGAGCTCTGATGTAGGGGAATGAGTTTGAAATTGTTCCAAGAACTAGAAAAAGTCCAGTGCAGCTGGAGCAAAATGAGCAAGATGGGGGAATGGATGGAAGGGAGTGTGGAGAGAGAAGCAGGAGCCAAATCCCACGGCACCCTGAAAAGGCATAATGAGGCATTTTATCTTTGGAAAACAATTGAGGGGAAATGAAATGATCTGATTTCATTTCAGATTGAATGATCACTCTGCCCACTCTGTAGAAAATGCTTTGGAGAGGAGTAAGGATGAAAGCAAGAGAAGTGGGTGGGAGATCATTGCAGTAAATAATCCAGGAAAGAGATAATGGTGGTGACTTCAGCTAAGGCAGTGGCAAGAAAACAGGGAGATATGGAGGAATTTGGGGGGGTAGAGTCAGCAGCATCTACTATTGGATTGAAAAAAGGAGGACAAGGAAAAGGGAGGGGATCAAAGACAACTCCCAGGTCTTTGGCTTGAATATCTGGAAGAACAATGATGCTATTTGCTAAGATGATGATGATCATGGGAGAAATGAGTAAGCAGAGTAGTGGAGTTGAGAAATCAAGGTTTCAGTGCTGGACATAATAAGACTGAAATTCCTAAGGGACAACCAAGTGAACATGCCAAGTAGACTCTCTGGAGACAAAAGAGAGGTCTGGGATAGAGGTTGAAAGGGGACATCTTCAGCATATAGATGGGTGGTTCTTGACTGTTGCTGCCCACACCCTACCACTAAATCAATTAAATCAGAAGCTGTGGAGGTGGAACCCAGACATCAGACCTTGGAAGGAACACTTATGTTTAGAGATTGGGGGAAGGAGAGGGAACCAGCAAAAGAAGACTGAGAAGTGGCCAGTGACGTAGGAAGTCACCCAGGATATGTTGGCTCATGGAAGCTGAGTGGGGTCTGTTTCAAAAAGGAGACAGTATACTGCTACACAGGGATGTTATGAGAATTCAATGAGAAATACATGCAAAAGCACTTTATAAACTGTTAACTGATGAACAAATACTAGATGAGGTATTAGCATCATCTAAGGGGAAAAATTATTCTCCTCCTGGTAAAACAGTCCTACCTGTGCCACAGAGGAAGTATATTTGCAACAAACCTGACCCTTGGAGAAATGCTGGGGAGAGAGGTCCACCCCTAGCACTTCTTACATTTGTGAGAAGTAAGCAAAAATCCTACAATTATGAAGATTAAATAAATCAATGCCCATTATCCTTAGCTCAATGCTTAGTACATCATCATCATCATAGTAACAATAATTATTATTATTAGTGAAGCTAACACATAGTCCTTTCTATTTGCTAGGCAAAGTTCTAAATGCTTTACATATATTTATTCAGTTAGCATTCAAAAAGTTAGCTATTGATTTGTTGTTGTTAATTTCAAATGATTTGGTTTCCTGAGTGGGCACTAGGGGAAGGTATAGAGATGAGTTCAGCATTCCAGAACCATTATTCTGATGTGAAGGTTAATAATGGCCTCATGATACTTCTCTGGAAATGGCAGAGAAGATGGGATCTGTCCCAAGGGCAGTCTATGGGCCTCCAGAGCCATGAGTCAGTTCCTAGGACTACCTGAAGGACAGCAGGACTGTCCTATGGGAGGACCATGTCCCACAGTGATATCTGAATTCCTTCATGGAGGCTGTGTCATAGGCAGGTTCACAGCTACATTTGAAGGTTTCTGGGCATAGAGACAACTTCATCTGGGTTCTTCAACTCAACTACTGATCACTCATAGATATCAGGTATTTAAGCCTCACCTTGGCTTTGTGAAGTAGGGATGGTTATCCCCATTCTACAAGAAAGGAGGCAGAGACTTAGAGAGGTTAAAAACTTGCCCAAATTCACACAGCCAGTTAGCATCAGAGCCAGGACGCAAATTGCATACCCTAAATCCAAGTTCAGACTTTCTTTCTACCATGATAGTCTTTTTTTATTTTTTACCAAATTTTGAGGAGTTAGAGCTATGGCCAAACTAAAAGAAACCCATGACAAGACCCAGGAAGACTTCATATTCAATACAGTAAGGGGGAAATGGGCAAAAAATATGAATAGGTAATTTGCAGAAGAGGCACACAAATGCCAAAAACAAGTAAAAAGATGCAAATAAAATACAAATTTTAAAATACATATTATTACTTTATACCCATCAGATTCATTTAAAAAATGTAGAAATCAGAAAATAACGACCACTGGAAAGGATATGGGGGTACAACCATCAGACATTGCTGGTGGGAGCTGTAAATTAGTGCGTTGAATCCAGAAAACAAGGCGATGGTATCTAGAAAACTGAAAAGCCCATAACCCCACAATTCTACTTCCAGGTATAGTCCGTAGAGAAACTTCCCTCATTTCTGTGCAAGGAGACATGTACAAGGATATTTCCTATTGCTAATATGAGAAAAAGTAAACTACTTAAACGTCTATTTATCAAGGAATGGATAAATAAAAGACGGTGTATTCATTCTACAGAATACTGTCTAGCAGTTAAAATGAATAAGTTAAATCAATGTATGTCATAATGAATGGATCTCAAATATACAGACTTGACTGAAAATGGCAAATTAGCAGAATGATACATAAAGTACAATATCATTGACTGAAAAGAATGACTTTTACAAGTATAGGTTCTAGGATTAGTGCAGAGTGAAGAGGAAATCTATTTGGGACCAGAGCAATCTTTGGTTAAAACTCTTCAACAAACCAAAAAAAAACTCTTCAACAAATCTATTTCCAAAGTCTCCCCATTTCTTTCTGATACCATCTTTGCCTCTGTCTTCCTTTTTTCCCTTCCAATTCCCTCTCTCTCTCCTAGAATCCCCTAATCTAAGTTCCATGAGTGGTTTAGAGAAATGGTAAATCCTCTGACATTATAAGTAAAATTCTGTATCTCTGAGTATTATTCCTGGGGAATGGGTTCATAGCTTCTGCAGATTATCAGAAAGGTCAGTGTCCCATAAGATTAAAATTCAAGGGAAAAAATTTTTCAAAGAAACATGTAGCTCTGATACAGTTTCCTTAGTCTATCATGCCCTGAGAGTAAGAGTTATTTCTCATCAGAAGAAAAAAATAAAAGAGAGAAAAAATGTAAAGTGATTTGTTCTGACCCTGTTTCCACTAGCCCCATGCCCTGGGAGAAAATGACCTGCCTTTGGAAACATAAACATCTCCATCCTCCCCAGCCTGCTAGGCCTCACATCCATCATTTCAGGCAGGCTCTGGGCAGCGACAGCCAGCCTCTTTCATTGCCACTCATGACCCTTTCCATCAGATGTCAGGGTCTAGCTCTGGCCAGCTTGTTGACAATTATGAAGATTTTTTCCAACCCAGCCAAACAGCCTCTGAGCCATCAGAGCTCTCCAGAGCTGGAGCTGGGGAAACTACAAGAGACTGTGAAAGCAGAACTTGTTTTGTAGAGGACACCCCAACAGAGGGCCCAAACCCACAGGTCCAGGCACAGCTACAGGGGCTCCCCAGGGCCTGGGATCTAAGTGGGCTCCTCTGTAACCTTGGGTTATGGGCCCCATAGTTCTCTGCTCTAAACACATAGGTTATCTGGGGAGACCAGTGAGATGGAGACAATTATTACATATACCTGGGGTCAGTTGAGGGTCAGCCAGGTGGCTCTGCTGATCTTGGTTGGCTTGCTCACATGTTTAGGTGTCAGCTGGCTGTCAGCCGATCTGGACTGGCCTCTGCCAGGTGCCTGGGTTCTGCTTTGCTTCAAGTGTCTCTCATTCTCCAGCACACTAGCCTGGGCATGCTCTGGTGGTAAACAGAAAGGTATAAGAGACAGCAAGCACTGAGCCTACGTTAAGCCTCTGCTTGCATCACATCCACTAATACACATTGGCCAAAGCAAGTCACAGGGCCATGCCCAGAGTCAAGGACAGGGCTTGTCACCCTGCCCACAGTGCGCAGACACTGCAAGCCAGGTAAGAGGTTGCATTTTGGGGTCAGGCTCTGCCTCTTACCAGGGATGTCTCTTAAGTTCTCTGAGCAAATAAGACACTACTTTTCACCTATCTGATTAGTGAAGAAAAATTTCTTTACTCTGGTAATACACAGTCCAGAACAGAGGTGGAGAAATATGAACCTTAACATGCTATGGGTGGGATTTTATTATATTTTATGGGGCAACTGAATCATATTTATTGTGGAGGATTGCAAAATGGCCCAAAATTCTTCTCAGCCCTGTGCACATTTCCCCTTTTCAAGGTAACCTTGCAGTTCCTCCCCCCATGAATATGAATTAGTCATGTGACTGTTTAGGCCAAAGGGGCGATAGCAATTGTGACACAGGCAGAGGATTTAATAGCACTTGTGCATTGGGAATTGCCTCTCTTTGCTGTACTTGGAAGCCTGAGATTGCTATGCAAATGAGCCCAAGCAAGCCTGCTATAGGATGAGAGGCCACGTGGGGGAAATTAAGGTGCCGCAGTGGACCTGAGTAGACAGAGTGGACAGATGCATGAGCAAACCCAGCCAAGATCAGCCATGCCTGGCCTACACCAGAAAAGCTTTCCAGCTAAGCCCAGGCCAAACTACCAAATCCCACAATCCCAGGATGAGCTCATAAAAGATGCCAATTCATTTCATCATATTCTCATGAGGGGCAGTGTCTTTCAGAAGTAGAGCTACCATGTAGCTTCACTCAATAAATATCTATTAAGCCCCTACTATTACATGCTAGGATTGTTCTAGGCACTGATGATATAACAATGGGGGAAAAAAGATGAAAAATGTCCCTGCCTCATAAAGCTTTCGTAAGGGGTAAAAGGCAGAAAAAAATTTTAATTACTATGTACAATACATTGAACAATAGTGACAAGTGCTCTGGAGAAAAAAAATAATAATGTATAACACTGTTCCAGGCACCATCTAAATGAAGATAGGGAGTGTTGAGAGGGGATGTCATACTACATGGGAAAGCCAGACAAGACCTCCATGAGAAGGAGGTGAAGTGAGTAAAGATCTGAAAAAGGTGAGCAAATGAGCCTCACTGAAATCTAGGGGAAGAGTCCTCCTGGAAGAGGAAACAGCAAAGGCAAAGATGGGCTTCCAAGGGTGGGCTAGAGCCAAGGGAGAGTGTAGGATTTGAAGGCAGAGAGATGAAAGGGGGGCCAGGCTGTGTAGGGCCACTATAAGGAGTTTTTTGTAAACTCTTGTACCATTCTAATTTTTTTTAACCAAATGTGTGTGTTCCTTTCAAAACAATAATTTTAAAGAAATATATAGAGCAAAACCAAATAGCAATCCTGAGCTGTTCTCCCAGATTCCAATATTAGTGGACTCTACGTGCATTTTATCATAATCCCTGGCCACTGCATCCTTAGAGCTTTCTGGAGCCTGCAGAATAGCATCATTATTGAGCACAGGCTGCCCTCTGCTGTTCACTTTTGACAACGAACACCTCCAAGTATCCCCTGAAGAAGCAGTCACTGTCCCAGGAGAAAGCAGATAAGCAGTTATCAGAATACCTCATCTTCATTGCCAGCAGCTTAACATCTCAGGAAGCCCTTGAAGGACAGGATACAAGGAGAAGGCATCTCCCAAAGCTTCGCACGTTCATCTTCCATCATATATTACGTTTGAAAGGACTCAGCTATTTGCCCACTTGCTCATTTGATCCTCCACAAACCCCTGTAGGGCAAGCCATGGGGGCCTTGGTAGCCTATGTTGCAGGTGAGAGGACTAAGGCTTTAGGAGGCTGAGAAAGTTGCGCTCAGTCTCATTAGCCAGTGCATGGTAAACCAGGGTAAGGGTCAAGATCTCCCTCCCTCACTCCAGCACAGCTGAAGGGCAACAGAGGGGAGACAACTTGTTCAAAGTCTCAAATGTGAAGCAGAAAATTCAGGATAAAAAGCCATGACTTGTCATCACTCCAACCAGGACTCCTTCTCATGGTCCCTTCCTGCCTTGCTCCGAGTCTCCATCACAGGCCCATAGTGATTCTCTGGTTTCTGATATGAAGGTTTTGAAGCTTTTGGCGGAGGGTGGAGAGGTGGGGAGGAAGGCCAGGACAATTTGCTGTGGACCACATCACTCTGTCCCTTTTGGGTAGCGTTTTTTCAAATTTTAATCTGTCCTACTTTCCTCAGCATCTCCTGCTTCCCTATCCATCTTCCCCATCTAGGGAGTAGCAAAAGTTTCCTAGACCCATGCCCTCAGGGTAGAGTTGCAGAGATGCAAAGAGAAAGAAAAGCATGGATGCTCAGTTTTTCAGTTTTAAAATTAGGCTTTTGAAACTCACAGCAGAGGAAATCATTTGAGAGAAAGGGTTTCTGTTTCTCCAAAACCTAGGCTTGGGGTATCAGTCACCAAGGCCCTGAAGTCAACAAGCATCAAGTTTAGGTCACAGACCACAAAGTTGGAGGGTGAGGGATCGTGCTTTCCTGCCCTCCGAGGAGATAAAGCTCATCTGGACTGAGAGAGGAGGGTGTACAATCTGAGAGAAAGCAAGAGTTAGTTGCTAATCCTTGTCTGGAGGAAGGGATCTGCTCTTGCCACACCGGCCCTGGCTAAGTTTTGAGGGGAAGGGAGATGGAAGACAGAACTCCCAGATCAAGTTGGGAAACCAAAAGTAAGTAGAAGAGACCTATGTCCCTGCTTCGTGGGTGAAGTCCAGGAGGGAGGCAGGTCCAACAGTGGTCACACCCCCAGTCCCATCACCACCAGCACCAGCCTCATGCAGCAGCAGTAGAATGAAATGGCAGCTGGTCAGCCTGGACCAGGGAGGCCAGAGACTTTCAACCCCCAATGGGTTCAGGAGACCATCTGAAGTTTCCCACTCTCCCCTGCCTCTACGCCACCTAGGAAGGCTCCACAGGTAGCTGAGGGAAGGCTGCTGGACCCAACGAGCCCACACAGTTCAGCCAAGGCTGATACAAAGTAAACCTGGGAACTGATAAGCAGGGCCATCCTGGTGGATGCCACAGGGGACAGACTAGAGTGAGTCTGGATTACCAATGCTGTGGCACTAGGTGAGCCCACCCTGAACACAGACAGAAGAGGGGAGAGAGAAAACAAGAAATTGATAGAGACTAATCTGAACTGACCAAGAAAAGCTTGAATTTAATGAGGTTAGCTCAAACTGACTAAGATTATATTCCCACCTTCAGCACAGTGGGACTCAAAATAGAAATTAAACTGGGGTATAAAAATCAAAGGTAAAAACAGGCACATGAAAAGATGCTCAACATTGCTTATTATTAGAGAAATGCACATCATAACTACAATGAGGTATCACCTCACACTGGTCAGGGTAGCCATCATCAAAAAGTCTACAAATAATAAATGCTGGAGAGGGTGTGGAGAAAAGGCAACCCTTCTACACTGCTGGTGGGAATGTAAACTGGTGCAGCTACTATGGAGAACAGTATGGAGGTTCTTTAAAAAACTAAAAATAGAGCCACCATATGGGGGAGGGAAAATATACGCACTACTATATATAAAATAGATAAACAAGGATCTACTGTATAGCACAGGGAACTATACTCAATATCTTGTAACAACCTATAATGGAAAAGAATCTAAAAAAGAATATATATATTTATATATATACATACAGACACATATATGTATATAACTGAATCACTTTGCTGTACACCTGAAACTAACACAACATTGTACATCAACTATATTTTAACAAAAATTTTTTAAAATCAAAGGTGATATGTTTGCACACTGGAGCGTTGTAGCCTGAGAAATGTGTGCCCACTAAAAAGAGGAGAAACAGCACTGAAGTTGAACCTCAAAGACCTGTGTGCTTGTCCCGCCTTTCCCTCTGACATGGAGATGGTTTAAGGCAAATCCCTTAATCTTGCAGTTTCAGTCTCTTTGAGGTTCATGATACCTCGGGGGGGGTTTGCTGAGGGTCCATGAACTAGGGAATGTGACCTCATTTGGAAACACCATACACTGTGACAAGCCACCAGAAGGACAAATGTGAACACCCTCGAAAGAAAATCATGTGACTCCCACTCAGAAGATGGTGTAGTAAGTGAAGGACTTTTTTGTTTGCTAAGAGCAAACTATCTATCCTTCTATACCGGTCTCTAGCCAACATGAAGGCAGTATCGATAAATGGTAGTGGTGGCACGTTTGGATATAAAAGCTGAGAGAGCTCTAACTTCTCCAATCTGACATAGGGAAAGAGGACAATTCTCAGGAACACTGAGGGAGAGGGGGTGTGGCTGAAGCCTTGCACTCTGGAAGCTTCAGCCACGGAGAAACAGGCTAGGAGACACTTTGCAGAAAGGTTTTTTTGAAGTCGTGCGCTGTATGGAGTGTCATGTAAAACTCTCCATCGCTTCCCTACAAAATCTTCAGTAGGATCTGCACTGCCTGCTAATGCTTAGGGAAGTATGACTTCTTTTTCAGGTGATGTGAAGAAATACCAAGTGCTGCATTAACTGCACCTCAAGGTGAAAACCGAAGTGATGCATAAAGGGAAGCCAATATACCAACTGCCATAACATCCTTGGCCTCGGGAAGTTCAAATCTCAGAGAATGAAACCTCTTTATCAAAGTAATCATTAAAATATAATCTGATAAATGTTAAAGGCTATTCTAGAAATACAAAGTATTGTATGCACACATTGGTGGGAGTAGCTAGCTCTACCTGGGAAATTGAAGAACATTTCACATTTCAAGGTGAAATGATAATTTGACAGATGGAGAAGTAAAGAGGAAATCATTCTGTTAGAACTAACAGAAACTGTCTCAAAATAGTCACGTTTCTCTTGACTGCTGTGGATAACAAAGTAAAAGAGGGCAGAATCTTAGGAAAACTGACTGGATGAAATAAACAAATAGGCAACGAATTAGAGCACTAAAAAATAAAATACAGATGAAAAAAGAAAGCATGAACTACATTCTAACTGTGAGATGTGATTTAAAGAAGAAAGTATTAAATAAGCAAAGGAAAGAGGTTTATGTTAATGATGACAAAGGTACAACCCACATGAAGATCTAACCATCATAAATGTTTATATACCAAATAACATGGCCTCAAAGTGCAAAAACAACAGAAACTATAAGGAGAATTAGACAAAAACACAATGGCAGTAAATATTCATTCAATTCTCTCAGTCCATGACAGATGAGGTAGATAAAATATAAGGATATAGAGCTTACAAAAAATACAGTTAATGAAGTTGACCTTATAAGTAAGGCATAAACATGAATATGGTATTCAGTCAAAAACTATTTGTTGAGCAACTACTATGTGCCCAACACTATTCTAGGTGTTCAAGGTACAGGAGTGAATAAAACAGAAATAAATCCCTGTACTTGGGGCCTTACATTACAGTGCAGAAAGAAAAACATATGATCATTGGGCTAAGGTGATGTCAGCCAGGTTTCTCCACTGTAAAGTTACTATTTTTCCATTTGTAAACAATAGATTTCCTTTTGGGAAATACTCCAAGATTATGTAAATATCCTGTTTCTTATCATGCATTTACTTACCAGTTTTAACATCCACTGATGACTCTTACCTGAAAAAATTATTGCTGTGGTTACTGCCAAGTGGTGGTTTTCTAGTTCCCTCATTGCTTCTGTATTTACTAGTTGCAATTCTACTGTAAGCAAAAGGTTTCCCTCCTCCCCATTTATTTATTTATCCATATAGTTACTTAAGTCTATATGGACTCATGGATTCTTATTTTATTCCACAGATCATCATCCATTACTATCATTATTTATTTTGTTGTTCAAACTGTCCCAGATTTGGTCAGTGGGAGACCCTTAAAACTGGCTCCTGAGTCCTTTTCGCACGTCCCTATCATTTGAGTCCTTCCCTCGCTTGCTGGTATAAGATATTCCAAGTACATATTGTACTTTTCCTGCCCTTGCCTTGGAATCAGACATTTCTCCAAGACATCCTGACTCTTTTTACTGGAGAATGGGATTTAGACACCAAGATATCAGTAATAGGTATGCTCATTATAATTGGGGTGTCATTGCTTCTAGGCCATCTCAGACATAGATAGACATACATACATAAATCTATTTCTGTATTTTTCTACCTATATTTAAAACCTTGAATTCACACTGATATGTTCAGTTCCAATCCTACACCACTGGGTTTATTCAAGCCTTTCCTTTTCCCACATTTTCCACTTTTTCTGGCAGTGAGAAGCTTATCTCTCATTTTTCACAATATATTTCCTTATTGGGATACACATAAAACAGTTTCAGAATTGTTACTTTTTTAAAAACAAACATTTTGAGGAGTTCAGTTTCTGAAACATTAAAAGACTATGGGTTGGTCTTTTTTTATTTAAAAAAGAGAGACAGAGGAGAGAAAAGTAAAGTCCAAAATATGCACTGAAAAAGGATACCACAGATATAAAAACAGATCTTTTCAACAAATAGCAAGAAACCCCAAGCTCACAGATGAGAATCTCTCATTCCTTTTCCAGCAGGATGAGAACCTCATATGTAATGCTAGTTTAGCTGAATGTAAGAGTCTGAGTTCAAAATTGCTTTGCCTCACAAATTTGAAATCATTGATTAAATTGCCTTGCAGGGGCTTTTAGATTTATCCTCCATATTTCTTAACTTTTCTCTCATAATTTCTTTTCTTTCCTTTTTGTCACCCTTTTATGCTACATGCTGGGACAAACCATCATAGATTTTATTTTCAATTGTGACTTTTCAATGATTTAGTCTATCTTGAGTTTTTTTTTTAATGTCAGTGTGCTCATTTCAAGATCTTTAATGGTTCTTTCTCATACCAGCCTGTAAAATGTTTTATGAATGCTATTTCTTATCTAATGACTCTTAAAACATGAGGGACCTCCCTGGTGGTCCAGTGGGTAAGACTCCACATTCCGAACGCAGGAGGCCAAGGTTCAATCTCTGGTTGGGGAAATAGATCCTGCATGCATGCTGCAACTAAGAATTTGCATGCCGCGACTGAGAGTCTGCCTGCCACAACTGAGAGTTTACTCAACTTGTTACCTACTTTTTAATAATGTTATTTCCCAAACATTTTTGTGATTCCTAAAGTTATGCTTACCTTTCAATTGACAAAAAGAATAACCTAGGAGCTCCAAGAAGTTAAAAAAATGTAAAACCAGTTACCCATATAAGAAAAAAAAACATGATATCATCAGAATTCTTAACAACACTGAATATCAGAGGACAGAGAAGCAATGTCCATGAAGTTTTGAGGGAAAATTATGTCTTGACTTCTAGTTCTAGTCCAACCTATGACGAAAACCAGTGCCATAAAAGAAGAGCCCCAAGCCCATGAAAAAGAAAATTAACCGCTAAAAAATTACAGTTAGTTGAGGAGGCAAAAGACAATGTTAAATTGTATATTAATAGTTTCAGAAATATTCAATAAGAAATCACGTACATTAAAAACTCCTGTTACCTAGCTCAACATAATAAAGGCCATATATGACAAACCCACAGCAAACATCATTCTCAATGGGGAAAACCTGAAAGCATTTCCTCTAAGATCAGGAACCAGACAAGGATGTGCACTCTCAACCTAGAAATATGGTACAGATGAACCTGTTTGCAGGGCAGAAGTTGAGACACAGATGTAGAGAACAAACGTATGGACACCAAAGGGGGGAAACCGTGGTGGGGTGGGGATGGTGGTGTGCTGAATTGGGCGATTGGGATTGACATGTATACACTGATGTGTATAAAATTGATGACTATTAAGAACCTGCAGTATAAAAAAACAAACAAAAAACTGTTAAGAAAAATAAATAATTTAATTGTTAAAATTATTTAAATTTTAAACAATTAAAAATTGGAAATTTAAAAAACATGTTCACTATAATTTGACAATATATGGATAGCATAGACTCATGGAGTTAAAAGTCTGAATTTATGATCTTAATGATCAAGCTGAGAGACTCCCAGAATGAATCATAAAAGGACAAAAAGATTAAAAGTCTTAGGTAAATAAAGTTCAGAGATTTAGAGAATAAATACAGAATTTCTACCATTTGTCTATCAATAGCTCCAGAAAAAGGGAACACAGAAAATGGAGGGGATAAAATAATAAAAGAAATAATAAGGGAAAACTTTCCCCATGGTAAGGAAATAGAAATCTATAAATAGCCAAACTGTATAAAATGTAATAAAATAAAGTTATTTTTAAGACATTCAAGGATTCAGAAAATTGGTTTCTCATTCTTTAAAAAAAAAACAAGCCTTCATTCTTTAAAAAAATCAAAACAGAGGAAAACATAGAATCTAAGATACAATGGAGCTAACCTAGTAATACATGAAAGGGAGACACATGGACATTTGTGTAGCACGTCCAGAAAGCAACTAGTTTATATCCAGTCTGGAAGTCAGAGGGCTCTGGGTGAGATGTCTTTGTAAGAAAAACTACACTCAGCAGAGAGTGGAGTTAGACATCTGTTAGAAATATGGTTATGTTTAGGGAAATCATGAAGACATTCTTCTTGGGTTACAGAAAGAAAAAAAAGGGAAAGGCACTTAGAAGTTCCAGAACTCACCCCCCGCCCAAAAAAGCTATATAAGAAAGTTAGGGTCTAGGGCTTCTCTGGTGGCACAGTGGTTGAGAATCCGCCTGCCAATGCAGGGGACATGGGTTCGAGCCCTGGTCCAGGAAGATTCCACATGCCGCGGAGCAACTAAGCCCGTATGCCACAACTACTGAGCCTGCGCTCTAGAGCCCTAGAGCCACAATTACTGAACCCTCATGCCACAACTACCGAAGCCCATGCACCTAGAGCCTGTGCTCCACAACAAGAGAAGCCACCACAATGAGAAGCCCACCACCACAAGGAAGAGTAGCCCCCGCTCACTGCAACTAGAGAAAGCCTGCCCACAGCAACGAAGACCCAACGCAGCCAAAAATTAATTAAGAATAAATAAATAAATGTTTTAAAAAAAGAAAAGAAAGTTAGGGTCTAAATATAAAGCCAACCTAAGTGTGAAGTGATTTTTGAGCAATTGATGGATTCTAAGATAATCCACTTTGAGGCCCTGGAACACATACCTTCAAGCACAGAGGTTTAGCAACATAAGATCATTTTTTCCTTTCTACAAGGCCAATCATACTACTTGGCTCTGAATTGAAAGATATTTACATTATCATAATATTTATAATATCATAATAATAGGTAGTATTTATTCATTTTCGATTTCTGTACTAAATCAATTAGCAAAGTGTAAATATTATGAACTTGCAATGCACAGAAGTTGGGAGGCAGAGGAAAGTGAAAAATGTAGGAGTACTAATTTCTACATCTTTGATAATATCAAAAGATATTGTCTAAAGTTAATGGAACAATAAATTAAAGTTCATAGATCATATTTACTTTATAGGAATAATTACAAGAACTACAAATAATAAAGTAGCTAGTTAAATTTGGAGGTGGGACTTTTAAGTAAGACTACTCCTTTTTTGTTTTGTTTGTTTTTGCAAAGATTTATTCTCTTTATTCCTTTGTCTAAAGAAATTTTCCATAGGCTTGACAGTATTATCATCAGTTTCACAAAGACATTATGGCACTTCTTTTTTTTTTTTAATCTGGAAATATTTTACTTCTTTATTTTTTTTAATTTTTATTTTATATTGGACTACAGTTGATTTGCGATGTTGTGTTAGTTTCAGGTGTACAGCAAAGTGATTCAGTTATACATATACATATATCTATTCTTTTTCAAATTATTTTCTCATTTAGGTTATTACAGAATACTAAGCAGAGTTCCCTGTGCTATACAGCAGGTCCTTGTTGGTTATCTTTTTTAAATATAGTAGTATGTGTACATGTCAATCCCAGTCTCCTAGTTTATCCCTCCCCCCCGCCACCTTTTCCCTCTGGTAACTGTAAGTTTGTTTTCTAGGTCTGTGAGTCTGTTTCTGTTTTGTAAATAAGTTCATTTGTATCATTTTTCTTAGATGCCACATATAAGCGATAGCATATGATATTTCTCTTTCTCTGTCTGACTTACTTCACTTAGTACGATCATCTCCAGGTCCATTCATGTTGCTGCAAATGGCATTATTTCATTCTTTTTAATGACTGAGTAGTACTCCATTGTATATATGCAAGGTAAGACTATTCCTTAACTTTCAAAATAGAGCTTCAGTAAATACTGTCTGTATATGATAAATTTGAAAAGTAAAAGTATAAAAATATTATTTGTTATGTAAGTATAATAATTCAAAAGGGAAATGGTTAAAAAGTAGATTACGCTGAGGAGTGGAATCAGGGGTAGGAAGTCTAGAAAAGTCTTGCTTTTCATGTTATGCCTTTCTGTATTGCTTAGCTTTTTTTTCATATTTGTGCTCTAATTTAGTAATGATTTTTTAATGTGTTAAAATATTAGGGGAACCACTGAAGAACAGAATACGATCTATAACTTCCAAAACCCAATATGGAAAAAATGAACCAAAGAAAGTCAATCAATGCAATAATATGCACGGGAATGGGCAGTGGGGGGAGGGACAAAGAACAAGGAAGTATCATAAACAGAAAACATAAAATATGACGGGGAAAAAAGATACAAAACTCTCAAAAGGCAAATGGGTCCAATGGTAAATCTACTGTATTAAAGGAGAACATATTAATTTAAGAAATAAATTGGCAAAGCGTTTGGATATATTATGTATGTCTTGTTAATAGCAATAAAATTCAAATTGTGAATGGAGGGAGGACCTTAGGGGGAAAAGACTTGAGAAGAAGAGAGAACAGAGGTTGTATATTCTTAGGTCCCCAGGAGTGAGGTGAGTGAAAACTACAGCTGAGTCCAGCCAGGTTCAGCCAGGGGGTCCAGCTGTGAGTGAATGGGGGCCAAGGCCATGTCTGACCACTCAGAGAGTGTTATGGGCTGAATTGTGTGTCCCCCCACAACAAATTCATACGTTCAAGTCCTATCCCTAGTACCTCAGAATGTGACTATACTTGGAGATAGAGTCCTTTAAGAGGTGATTAAGTTAAAATGATGTCATAATGGTGGGCCCTAATCCAATATGACTGGTATCCTTCTAAGAAGTGGGATTAAGACACAGACACACACAAAGGGAAGACTATGTGAAGACAGAGGAAGAAGACAGGCATCTACAGTCTAGGAGAGAGGTCTCAGAAGAAACCAATCCTCCTGACACCTTGATCTCAGACTTCTGGCCTCCAGAACTGTGAGAAAATAAATTTCTTTTGTTCAAGCCACCCAGTGTGTGGTAGTTTGTTAAGGCAGCCCTGGCAAACTAATACAGAGGGTCTCCTTTTCTTGATAATGATGTTATAATTAGAAAACTCACATGCCAAGAAACAGACAGAATAAACAGTAATTATAGGTAGAACAGCATGTGGTCTAGCCAGTTCCACTTTGGCAGAAGGTCTGGGGTGTAGTCTGGGAGGTTTATGAGCAGTTAGCAAAGGATAAGAGGGGGAGAGGGGCTTGGGATGTAAACTCAAGGAACTGGGATGAAGCTGGGAGCTCAGGAAATTCTTGGCTACTGCAGCCCTACTCTGTCTTTCACTGACATGGTCATAACTTAGGTAGAAAATGTTTGTACACCCATGTTGCCAATTCTTTTATCTGATGACCATTGATCAGTGGAAGGAAAAACCCACACGAGTAAAAGCAGGCTCATTCTCCTGATGGCTTTGTGAACCAGCTTACTAGCAGTTGGACAGTCATCTGCCTTGTTTGCTTTTCTTATCCCTTGCTGTTGCCAAGAAAGATTGGGCCTAATTAAAGAAATTAGGATATATAGAAGGGAGTCAACAAAGTACATCAATAATCTCCAATTAAAAGACAAAGACTCAAAGTAAGGATAGGCAAATAGATGAATGGAACGGAACAGAGTCCAGGAAGACTCACACCTACTCAATCCATTTATTTTCAACAAAGGTGCCAAGTCAATGCAGTGAAGAAAGAGAAGAATTTTTAACAAATGATGCTGGCACAATTAGAAAAAAAATAAAAGAACTTCCACCCCTGTCTCACTCCATACACAAACATGAATTTGAAATGAACCATAGACTGAACTGCAAAAGGCTCAAAGCCCCATTTTTTAAAGGGCAAAACACTTGAACAGAAACTTCATGTACCAATAAGCACAGGAAAAGGTGCTCAATGTCATTATTCATCAGGGAAATGCAAAAGATAGAGACTCTTTGTTTCTTTGTCCTGCTACCCAGCTATGGACTGTACATTCCAAAAAAAAGGAAAACTCCCTTAAAAATTATGGGATATGAAAGGGATGGAAAATCAACTCTCATTCTTCATTAAGAACATAATTGGCACAGCTTTTTAGAGAGCAATTCGGCAGAATTTAACATCATTTTATACAATCATCTTTGACCCAGTGACATCAATTGCAAGGATAATCTAAAGAAAACTCACCCCTGTGCACACAGGTGCATAGACAAAATAGTTCACAGCAGATTTGTCCGGAGTGAAAATCTGGAAGCTCTCTAAAATGCCCATTAGTATGGGGAAAGGTTAAGTAAGTTATGGTGCATCCATTACTCATATGATAGGTGCAATTGTAAAAATCACAGGGTAGATGTCTATTTACTGACATGGAGTGATCTCCAAAGTATATAGACCTATTGCTAAGTAAAAAGAAAGAAGTCACTGAACAATGTAAATGGTTCTCTTTACATTATTGAAGACATGTCTTTAAGATGCACATTTCATAAATAAAGGCAAAGATAAATTTCTGGAAGGATATACATGGGAATGTAACAGTGTCCACCTCTGCACACAGGGAGTGAGGATACCTTTCATCACTTTTTACTCTTTCTATGTTATTTGAATTGTTTATAAGTAGGATGAATTTACTTGTTACCTATGTAATTAAAATAATATAAAAGCTTCTTATTAAAGTACTGAATATTAATTAATGGAACTAACACAAGGTTATGTCCCACACTCTGTGATAAAAAGGCTTACATACATTATCTCATTTAACCTCACAAAATGGGCACTGGTACTCATTTTTTGTTACATGAGGAAGTTGAAGCTTAGAAAGTTTGTTAGTGGTGCAATGGCACCTTAAAATCATCTGAGGAGTGGTTCTAAAAAAGAAATTCTGATGACTGGACCTCATCTCAGATCTACAGAATTAGAACGTCTGTGAGTGGTGGGGGGGGGGGGGGCCAAGTATCTGTATTTTGTAGTTAAAGCTCCCGAAGGTGATTCTAACGTGCAGTCAGGGTTGAGAACCAGTGATTGATATTGATTCTTATTGTGAGGTCACATTGCTTGCAAATGGAAAAGGCAGAGGCTGGGATTCAGGGCTACACTGCCACTTCATATGCAAAAGATGATAGAGAGATAGAGATAGAGATAGAGATAGAGCTGACAGAGATAGGGACAGAGACAGAGATAGAGAAAGAGATGGCATAGATGCAGGCAAAGATACACATATTGAATTTTTTTCAACTATTGAGGAAGAGCATCTCAAGCATAAAATGGACCATGCACTAGTTCCTCTTCTCCCTTTTTCCAGCAACCCATCCTCTGTATCTGTCTTTTGCAGAGGTCCCTAAAACTCCTGAGGGGTGATACTTCAAATAGTTAACAAGCAGATAGCACAGGCCCTGACCAATCAGAATGGACCCGGGACTTAGCACTGGAGCAGGAGTCAGGCTTTCACATTTTGATCCCTGGATCCTGAAGAGGTGAAGCATTCCCCAGGGAAAACAGCAGTGGGATGCCACTTAGTGAGCTCAGGACAGTAGTTGTTTACTAACTGGTATGGAAACAGTTCAATATTTTGACAACTAGCACAGTAGCACCAGCGTCTGTCTGCACCTAGATTGAGGTCTGAGGGGGGTTTTTATTAATATTTTTGAGTATTTTTTAAAGGTTGTTCTAAGATGGTCTGCCTATCAGGCAACTATTTTATGTCTCTACCCAAAGACTGCTTGTGAAGTGTCAGGAAGGAAAGGAAGAGGCTGGCACACAATCTGTGATCCACACCGGGCTGCCCCACCAGCTGTTGTGTGCCTAGCAGCCCCTGCTCCCAGCCCGACTCATTCCCAGCTCCTAGAGGCTTTGTCACTTTGCTGGTTATTGCTATGTTTCCATCCTGAAGTGGCAGCTCCAGTTGTGTTTCCCAGATAATTTCCAAGATGCTAATTGCCACCTGCTGATTTCCTGTAAACACTGTACTTTACACATGTGATTAATCAGAGAGCTGTTGACTGTTCTGAGGGAGCGTGTGTGTATGCATGTGTGTGTGTGTGTGTGTGTGTGTGTGTGTGTGTGTGTTTCATTACTGTGGTGGATTTAAATCACAGGCAATGTTTGCTCACAAAGCTGCATAAGCAAAACGGCAGGGAAAACAAAATTACAAAATACCATAAACTGCAAGTTCACAGACTGTGTAAACAACAACTCGAGTCAGCTGACAATTCACTGACTAAATTCTAGAACCGAGCATAAGGAAGGTAGCCTCTCTAAAGGAGTCTTTGAATCATAGGTGCTTATGTTTCTGGGAGAAAACAAACCTGAAAACATTTTCAAAGGTTTTGGGGAAAGTGTATTCTCTTTAGATTCTGGATCAACCTTGTGCCAAACCCTAGCTCTCTCAGTGACTATCTGTAACCTTCATGCAAATTACCTGGACCTTGAAACCTCCATTTCCTCATCTGTAAAACGGAGATGATAATTTCTAAGTCACCTGAGATAACATGTAAAATGCTTATTGCATACATTAGTCAGAACTGCATTGGTTGTAAGTGACAGAAATTTAATTTCAAAGTGGCTTCAGCAAAAAAGAAATTTATTGGCTCAAAATATTAAAAAGACTAGGGCCTCTGTTCAGGTCTATGAGCTCAAATGATGACTTTAGAACTCTATGACACCCTCTCTACTTTTTGGCTCTGCTTTCCTCTTTCTGGACCTCATTCTCAGGTAGACTTTACTTATGGCAAGCTAGTAGACTAACCAACAGCCCCACGCATATGTCTTATCCTCTCGGCAACCACAGAGAACTGGTGTAGATTGCACCCCACCTGGGAAATGACCCACTAGCCCATTCTCAGATCACATAGTTGGGTAGGGAAGTGTCTACTCACTTAGACCTACTCAAATCCCAGAGATATGCACATAACCAGCCTCATATATGAAGACTTCTGACCCCAAAACCAAATGAGAAGTTTGAATGGCAGCCAGCCCCACTTGACATTGTTCATAAGAGGGAAAATTGGGATTCCATCATCAGGATCTGAATCCCAGGATTGAAACTCAACTTTCTGTACGAGCAGATATGGTGAGTCATGAGAGAGAGAGAAGTTTGCTCAACTCAGAGGAGCCGGTAAGCCCTTCCTGCACATGCTCACATGGGATGAGTTGACTTCAGTCCTAGGCCAATACTGGAAAGTGGGTAGTTTGCAGACTCAAACCCAGGCACATTTGGCCAATGTAATCATTTGCCATTTTCTGTTTCCAAGCCTCTCTGAAAGCTTACTGCATTTCCTACAAGAAATTCTCATAGTATTCCAGGCAGCAGTCCTGGTCTTGAAGGTATAGAACACATTTTCTACCTAATCACTTAGCCCCTTTATCCTGCCCTATCCCCACAAGTGGGGCAAGATGGGGTCCTCTGTCCCTTCATTTCCATTGTCCCTCCTCCTCCCTCCCCTGATGTGAAGAGGGTCTTTAGAGTGTGATCATGTATCAGAGTTATCCTGTGAGAGTTGATCAATACTAGCCATAAGATTTCATGGTCCTTAAGTATCCTGCTCTAAAAAAATGTGAGAATTAAGGGCAAATGGGTCATATCAGGACAGATAAAAAGAGCAGGTGCACAAGAAGTCCAGAGCTCTTGTTAGAAAAGGATAGAGGGACAGATGCCAAGAAAAAGGGGACTTCCTGGTGTCTATGAAAGGCAAACTTAGCCTGACTGAAAAGTAATGCACATAAAACAGAAAGGAAATGTTGGTAGCAGCCTCTGGACTCTGACGCCCTTCCTGACCAGCTATGATGAACATTAAAGTCCTTTCTATAATGAGCTGGGTTTATTCGCCTTTCTGGTCACTGTGGGTTAAAGTAACAGATATAGCATAAAGTGATGGTAAAGAGCACAGCCTCTGATTCACACCACCTGGATTTGAACCCAGGATCCTCCACTCCATAGCTAGAATACCTTGGGAATGTTACTTAAGTTCTCTGTGCCTCAGTTTCCTGTTGGTAAATGAGGATAATGATAGCGTCTGCCTCCCAGTGTTGGCATGAGAAAGAAATTAATTAACATCTATATAGTAACTAATTAAAACTGAACCTGGCTCATAATAAAACTGAATATATTTAGCTATTCTACAAGCAGCAACCTGGACTCCCTTCCTTCAGGGAAGTAACCTCCTTGTCTACATGTACATGGTTGATTGGGTGATACCTCAGGACAAGTGTTGGGTCTCTCTATGGACTCACAGAGGCAAAGTGGGAGTACCCATAGGGATGTGGCTTGCACCCATGGAGCTCTGATTTCCTTACAAACTGCTACTTGCTTTCGTGCACTTGATGTTCTGAGTAGGAGGGATTTTTCTTCTGTTTGGCAGTGCTGGAGCAAGCTCATCTGTTGGTTTAGTCTGAAAATGGGAGAAGGTCAGTAGCAAACTTCTTGCCCTCAGGATGAAAAGACTTGGCACAGTCAGCTACAAGAAGTGAGGTGACTTGGTCACAGGAGGGCATAAATGGACATCAGACTTTGTTAACACCTAGGTAGCAGCATCACAATGCAGTTAACAGGTGTTACCAGAACTCCAGAGGCAAAGGCTATAGAACCCAGAAGGGTTATTATCCAGGCATCAAGATGAGGGTAGAGATTATTCAATACGCTAGCTCAAGCAAATTTTGCCTGAAGGCTTGTTTGCAGCTGTTGTAGCTCAAGGTATCTTGTCAAGGTCATCTTTCCATTCTGGTATTTCCAACCTCCCTCTTTTAAGAAATTTATCTACTCGGGTCACTCTGGTCCATTGCCTGTACTCTATTCCCACTTACCTCTAGAACCTCTTTCCTTTATCAAGTCAATTCCTGCTCATTCCTCAAGCTTAACTAAATTTCAATCCCCTCCAGAAAGTTTACTGTGACCACTTCCAAATCCTCTGAACTGATAGCTCTCATTACCTGATACAATCAGGTGGAATTATACACTGTCTTATGACACCTATTATGCTACAGCCTTGTAGGAGAGCAAACATCACTAGTTTTACCTGTATAGCATTCTTTATCCCTTCTTCTGGGAGCAATATCCACCCGATTTTTCTCTGGGGAAAGAAGCCCTTCCAAACTCTTGGTCCATATGGCTGTTGAAGGAGGTCATCAAAAGGATGTGATCACCAGTTGACCCTTGAGCTGGCCCAGGGCAACCAGAGGCTCCTCACCCCTCTCCCCTTCCCTCGAAATGTACATTCTGCCCACAGTCCCACAGTGGGAGCCCTTTCAAGGATGCAGCCTTGAGATAGTAATGTGTTGTTGAGCCCATCTAGACTGAACACATGACTGAATCCAGTTAAGGTCTCTATATAGACTTTTTTAGGATTCTGGCGGGTGCAGACACCTACTCATCTTGTGGCCACCCAAGACAAGCCTTGTATATAAGTTCCCTCATGTGCTCCTAGGCCCTGTAGAGTGTGGAGATCCTTCAAATGCTCCTGCCCCTCATCCTGGGGAGGGGCCTGTGGCCTGTAGAGAGGGGAGTGGGGGAAATTCCCGTTGATGCCTGGTATACAGATGGGTCTAGCTGGGGCAACCCATCCACATGGACTGCAGGCGCTATCCAGCCCAACACTGGAGGGAAACAGGAATGACCTGCAGCTGCCAGAGGGCTGAACTCAGCAGTTTGTTGATCACCCTTGAGTCCCGGCCGTTAACCTTTTGCACTTTCAGTTGGGCTGTTCTACCGGGATTGACCCTACGGCTTAGAAAATGGGAAGCTGAGGGGCGGATGATCATGAATAAAACCTTGTGGGGTCAGGATACGTGGAAAGACATTTGCCTGCAAGAGCCTGGCTCAGTCCTCAATATCCTCCACATTCCAGCTCGGAGGTGCTGACACCCCAGGCAACCAGCAAGCTGATGCTGTAACCCAGGTACAAGCCCTAGCAGCTGATCCTTTAGTAGATACAGCAGATTGGGCGCCCAGAAAAAGTGGCTACTGTGGTGCCTGAGTGCGGTGGTACACTGCCAAGGATGCCTGAACACCCTTGAAATACAGTGACTGGAAAATACAGTGACTCAATGCAGTAAAAGCATGACCTGTGTGTTCTAAATAATACCCAAGACAACTGCCAAAGTCTAGGGTCATCCACTGGAGTTCCCCACTGTTGAGGGACTGGAAAATTGATTCTACTGGTCCCCCGCACTGAGTGAGGGCTCTCAGTGTGCCTCGGTTTGTGTGGATACTGGGTCTGGCCTAAGCCAAACTTCCCTCTGTCACCATGCAAACCAGGAAGCCACCACTAGGGGATTAGAGAAACTGACTACCCTGTGCAGACACCTTCGTCAAATAAACAGTGATCAATGGTTACATTTCAAAGGTCATGATAAGCAAGACTGGGAAAAGAACATGACATCGAATGGAGGTTCCATCTCCCCTGTAAGCCACAGGCGGCAGCAGTGGTAAAAAGAAAGACTGAAATATTAAAGCAGCAGATTAAATCACTCACAGGTAAAACCACCTTGGCCAGGTGGACTAAAGTACTGTCCCAGCTTTTAATACATTTGAATGATCAGCCAGTAGGGCCTTTCACCCCATTTGCCAGACTGGGGACCCCTGCCAAGACACTCAGTACCCTAAAGGTAGGCAGTCGCAGGAGACAGACATTGCCCTGACTCCCACTGAGGATCAACATGCTGTGCTGCTGAGAACACCAAGCCCCATCACACCTGGGGAAGGTGTTATCTACTGGAATTTGCAATGGGACGTCCCACTGGGATGGTAAATTACTTCACACCCCTGGGTAAGGGGAAACTACTCAGTCTCCACCAGGACCCTGTTGTCTTGCTGCAAGCCCGAACTGCGGAAACACACTCTACCTGGGATGGAACACGCACCATTGAAAGAGGGGAGAAGGTGGGGTCCTGGTCCGGCATATCCCACCGCCAGTCCATCTCCTCACGCCTGACAGTCTGCCTCTCCAGAAGCACGAGCAGGTCAAGTTCCTAAAGCTGCAACCACATCAACATCCAAGGGTCAGGCCACAGGTATAGTTCTTATAGAAAGGGAAGACCCCCCCATACAAATTCCTACGACATATCTGTCTTTTTGACCTTAGACTTCTGCTGCTCCTGTGGTGTCCGGTCACAGGATGGGCACCTGATGGAGATACCTTTCTACAGTGGGCCCACTTGTATGCCCAGCAAAGGAGTCACTCCACCTATGAGGTATGTGGGCAGCTGCCCCTCTCAGCTCGTCAGGACATGCATGGTGGGTGTCATCACTCCAGGGAGGGGACTGGAAGGCCCTAAAGCAGTACATTAAGAAAGGGCAAGCCAGTAGTGGGAAGCAGCCGCATAGCACAGGGAGATCAGCTCGGTGCTTTGTGACCGCCTGGAGGGGTGGGATAGGGAGGATGGGAGGAAGGGAGACGCAAGAGGGAAGAGATATGGGAACATATGTATAACTGATTCACTTTGTTATAAAGCGGAAACTAACACACCATTGTAAAGCAATTATACTCCAATAAAGATGAAAAAAAAAAAAAAAGGGCAAGCCAGGACTAGTACTCTTAATTCATCTGATATCACAAATATTGATCCAGAACCCTGGCCTGTGGCACCCACGATCAATAACACTGGGTATGGGTACTCTTTTTCAGTCACTCAAACTACACAGGCAGTCCATCAAACTGGTGACAGGAAGGGCCCTAAAAATACTACCATCAGAGCCATGGGTGGCTGCAAGCAGATTTGGGATGGGTTCATGTGGGTCACCTCAGGTTGTGGACATTTAAGCACCTGGGCAACTCTATGTTGGTAACAGAAAAATCACTCTAAAAAGAACCAACCCAATTGCATCAGGAATAGGGGATGGATATCACTGGAACTGTGTGGTCACACCACCCAGATACTTATTGGGTGGCCCCAAATGGGACCCAATGGTTGTGTGGCTCAGATCTTTGGCCATGGCTTCTACCTGTGGTTGGGCTGCTGCACCCTGGGTTTTCCTGAGCCCAGGGGAGAATCCAACCACAGTAACAAAAACTGCCAACCTCTCTCTCCTCAAGGCCAGATGGGCACGTTCTGTTTTCCACTGGTACGATCATTTGGCCTCCACTTTGTCCCCTCCATTGGCCTGAAGGACAGCATAGCACACATAGAAGCCCTTACTAAGTTCACCCAGCAAGCTTTCAATGACAGCCAGCAAAGCCTGTCCTTACTGAACACTGAAATGTGTCTAGTGAGAAAAGCCATCCTACAAAAGAGGATGGCCTTGGACGTTATTGCTGCCTCACAAGGAGGCACCTGTGCCGTTATCCAAACAGGATGTTGTGTGTTCATACCTGATGAGTCAGCTAATGTATCATCTTTATTAAACCACGTGAGGACACAAGTGATTGCCCTGAGTGATCAGACCCCCAGCTTAGGGAGGTTAACAAATCAATGGTTCAGGTCATGGGACTCTCAGTGGAAAAAAATTATTACCTATTTTGGGAATCACTTTCCTGATCTGTTTTCTCCTGCATGTGCCTCTATGGCTGCTGTGGCATCTGCCTCCAGTGCAGCCAGACAGCCGCCCAATGAGCCACCTCCATGATAGTGACACCCCTTTGCTGACCACTCAGGGCCCACTGTGGAAATAGGGGCCGGGTGGAGTGTTGGAGAAGGTCACCAAGAGAACGTGACCGCCAGTTGACCCACAAGCTGGTCCCAGGTAAGCACAGGCTCCTCACCCACTTCCCTGTCCTTGGATCCTTGGAATGTACATTCTGCCCACAGTGGGAGCCATTTCAAGGACACAGCCTTGAGAGAGTAATGTGTTGTGTTTTTTTAAATAAATTTATTTATTTATTTTTGGCTGTGTTGGGTCCTTGTTGCTGTGTGTGGGCTTTCTCTAGTTGAGGTGAGCAGGGGCTACTCTTCATTGCGGTGCACGGGCTTCTCATTGTTGTGGCTTCTCTTGTTGTGGAGCATGGGCTCTAGGTGTGCAGGCTTCAGTAGTTGTGGCACACGGGCTTCAGCAGTTGTGGCACATGGGCTCAGTAGTTGTGGCTTGCAGGCTCTAGAGCACAGGCTCAGTAGTTGCGGCACACGGGCTTAGCTGCTCCGCGGCATGTGGGATCTTCCCGGGCCAGGGCTCGAACCCACGTCCCTTGCATTGGCAGGCAGATTCTTAACCACTACGCCACCAGGGAAGCCCAGTAATGTGTTATTGAGACCATCTTGACAGTATTCATGACTGAACCCTGTTAAAGTCTCTATATAAACTTTTAAGATTCTGGGGGGTGACTTCAGAGATCTACTCATCTTGTGGCCACCCAAGATATGCCTCATATATAAGTTCCCTTGCTTGTTATCCCTGCCATCTACCAATCTGGAGTGACTGCCTCTTTTCAGTCTCCTTGTACAGGGACCAGTTTATGAACTAGAAGTGGCTCAGAGAGCTCAGCTCCAGGAAGGGACACGAGGCCCAGGCCTGACCAATCAGGTTCTCCATCCCCCCAGTCACAATGATTGGTTCAGGAATTGGCACATAACCCAAATCAACCAACGCCATGAACATCAGCCCCAAAGTTTTTGCTGGAACTATTGGAAAAAAAAAAGGAAGGGGTACTCTCTTTCAAAAGACCAGCAGCTACCCATATGGTGACGAGAACCTTCACGAAAATAAAGCCAACTCAGAAGAAAGGAGAGCTGAATAAAGGGAAGAATCAGATGCCTGAGGGCATGATCTGGATCTGTGGATACAGCTATGCCTAAACTTAAACTTTCCTTGGACATTTCAGTTATATGAGAAGACAAATTCCCTTCACTCAACAAATACTTATTGAAGGCCTACTGTTCTGGACACTAAAACACATCAGTTAACATTTTTTTAACTTAATATGGTATAAACCTAGATTTCTTCATTTGTAACTGAAATAGCTCTTGTCAAAAAAGACTTCATGTTGCTTAATTCTTGCACTGTCATTTAACATCCTTCATGTGGATGCCTCTTTTTCCCAAGTAGATCATGAATTCATGAATAGAGACCCTATATTATATTTCTCTGTATCACCAACTGTGATATGTACATAGTACATAATTAACAAATTATTTGTTAAATCAATAAAAGGCTATTACCCCTGGTGTTGTTGACTCAAATAGTGTAACTCAGAAGAAATGTCCAAGGAGACTTGCCAGTGAGTTCTGATTAGACCCTGGTGATTAGGAGGTATCTGTGCTCCCTGAGCACAAACATGGCATAATGATGGAATCAACACTGATCCACAAAAAAATAATGTATCAGAGGACTGATTCAAGATGTCAGAACATATGCATATGCCTATCTGCTCTCAGTCCAAATTCCTAGAAATGACCCAAGAAAAGATATTGGTAAATGACAAATACATAACATTAATAAAAATCAAGAAAAAGTACAGCAAAGGACCATAAATCCTGAACAGAAGGAAAAGAGGTAAAAAATGGGCAGAAAGGGGGCTTCCCTGGTGGCGCAGTGGTTGAGAGTCCGCCTGCCGATGCAGGGGACACGGGTTCGTGCCCCGGTCTGGGAAGATCCCACATGCAGCGGAGCAGCTGGGTCCGTGAGCCATGGCCGCTGAGCCTGCGTGTCCGGAGCCTGTGAGAGGCCCACGTACCGCAAAAAAAAAAAGGGTAGAAAGGGATTAGCTGTGAAGATGGGAGTGGTTTCAGGGATGGTCCACATTCAAAACAGGAAGCAGTGGATACCGAATGGTGAATGGAGTAATCGCAGACCTGAGTTCAGAGCAGTCAACTCACTCACTGAGATTCTTATGCCACTGGGGAGTAGGTAGCAACCACTTTTTCCTACAGAATAAAGCAGTGACTCTGAACACAAAGGAGGAAGACACAGGACATTGCCAAAAGTATCTTGCAGCTCCCAGGAGAGACAAGAAACATTCAAACCAGAAGAAAACTACCAGCTCACTCTACCTGGCAGCACACCAAGTCCCTTCTAACATTGAAGATAAGCTGATAAATCAAAGTCATCATCAATAGGTGAATATCAAATGTCAATCTCAAACATGGAGGGGGGGACAAGAACCCCCCAAAATATTACAAAATCTAGTCCATTCTAGTTAACTATCCTCCTCTTATTTAATCTCTCGACAGCCTTTAATAAAAATGGCCACTCCCTTCCTGAAACCCCTATTTTCCTTGGCTTCCATGACATCACACTCAAGTGGTTTTCCTTCTACTTTGGTGACTTCTACTTAGTCTTCTATGCTAGATTCTTCTATTAGTTAGCTAGCTGCTGTAACAAAATACCACAAACTGAGTGGCACAGCAGGTGTCAGCAGAGCCACATTCCCTCTGAAGGCTCTGTTCCAGGCCTCTCTCCTAGCTTCCAGCATAACTCCAATCTTCATGTGGACTTCTTGCAGTGTGTGTGTCTGTTTTCAAAGTTCCCCTTTTTATGAGGACACCAGTCATAATGGACTAGGGGCCTACCCTAGTCCAGTATGATGTCATCTTAACCTAACTAATTACATCTTCAATGACCCTATTTCCAAATAAGGTCACATTCTGAGGTACTGGGGGTTATGACTTCAACATATGAATTTCGGGGGGACATAATTCAACCCATGAAAATTCTCCTCCTCCACGGTCTGCTAAATGATGGCATGCTCTAGGGCATGGGCCTACCTTCTCTTCCCTTCTGTACTTATACTCTTTTCCTATATGTTCTCATCAAGTTTGATGGCTTTTAATATATGATAATGACCTCCAGGTTTATAGCTCCACCCATGGCCTCCCCCTTGAGGTATACCCACCTGTCTACTTGACACATATCTAATAGAGATCTCAAAATTATCGCATCCAAATCAGAACTAATCTTTTTCCCACCACCACTCCACTCCAAAAAACAGGTCGCTACCAGTTCTCCCCACATCAAAAACTGTAGTGCCATCAACCCAAATACCCTCAAACAAAAAATCTAGGAGCCATCCTCAATTCCTCTCTTTCTCTTATGCTCCATAACCAAGCTATTCCAAGTCCTGACAGTTCTACATTCAAAACATAAGGAACACATCCATTTCTCTCCACCTGTGTTGTCACTCCCAAGTCCAAGTCACCATTACCTTTTGCCAGAACTAAATCCAGAAGCCCATATCTGGCCACACTTCCTTCATTCTTGCCTCACTCCAATTCACTCTCAACATCATCCAGGGTGATTTTGTTAAAGTGTACATCAGATCTTGTCGCTCACTCGTTTAAAATCCTTAAATGTCCACTTTGAGAATCAATTACCGTGGCCTGCTAGGCTCTCGCGACATGGTCTGGCCCCTGCCCAGCACTGCATTTCACTCTGGTCCCATCCCTTCCCTTGCTCACTATGCTCCAGCCACACTGGTCTCCTTTCAGTTTTTAGAACACTCCACACTTTCCTGCCTTCGATGGCAAGGTCTTCATTCTCTTGCTATTTCCCCTTCCAGAAATGCTCTTCTACAAGCTGCACATCTATGGTTCCATCTCACCCTTCAGACTCCAGCTCAAAAATCAAACCTTAGAGAAACGTTTCATTGATCAGCCTTTCTAAAGTAACCTCTGCCTAGTTACAGTCTGTCCCATCATCCTATTTATTTTCTTCTTAGTATTTATAACAACCTGATATTATCTTGTTTACTTATATGTTTCCTTGTATGTTATTTTTCTCCTTCTCCAATCTCCATCTAGAATGTAAGCTCCTTAAGGGCAAGATTCATGTATGTCTTTCACCACTGTGTCCAGTATTCAACACTTTACCTGAAACATAATTAGCTTCTATATGTGCTTAATGGATGGGTGGATGAATAGAAAAATTAATAGACCCTAGAAATCATCTTACTCAAGTTGCTGTATGCTGAGTACTCTCTCAGCATCCTCTTTCCATAGTGGATCTAGCCCAGGAGTCTATAAGGGAGAGAACTCTCCCAAAGATACAGAGATGCCCTCACCTTCCTACAGAAATGGGCACACTTTCTATTGCCTTCATCATAAAGTCCAAATTCTCTCCAGCACGCGTGCCCAACTTCATCTTCCACCACTGCCTTCCCCCGTGCTAAGTTCACGGCACACTAACTTCATACCATTACGTGAAAATACCAGTCATGCTCATGACCTTGCCTCTCTTTGGAATGCCTCTCTATCCCCCTCCTGCTAAACATCACTCAGCTTCCCTCTATAAAGCTTTGTCTGGTAGCCAAAGAGGTTATACTCTGTACTATCACAGGCCTCATGCATCCCTCCACCACCACATTTATTCTAATATATGATAATTCTATGACTAATTTCCCCCATTTTACTGTTAATACTTTGAGTAAAAGGGTTATGTCTTATGTCTCTGTCTATCCCACTAGTGCCTAGCATGGTGCCTTAGAGAGAGATACAGAAAAAAAATGTTGACTATTATATATGCATATTAAGAAATAATTTTTTAAGAGAATTTTTCATTATTGTATTGCTCAATGGGGTGAAAAGAACTGGAACATATTAATGGTTGTTATTCTGTCAACTATCTGACCACCATTAGTGAACCAGTGGGAGAGGCAATTTTTAGTTTATGAAATGGAAATTTATTTCAATTAGTTATAATGTGGTTAAGAAATCACATTTGAAAATATTTATACTATGTCTGAAATAGACACACTAATACACACATACTCAACCTTTTCCCTTTTCACTCTCAGCTTGGATTTTTTTTAACGGAGCATAAGCACTGACAGCAATTCTTGGAACTGTTTAATGTATATTTAATGTTCACTTTTATGGTAACCCTACATTAAATCCCATTGGCCAAAAGCAAGTTATAGCTCTTCTGGTTGCTGGCCAAAGGCTGGTGGATCAGCACCATGGACAGAGGGAAATGGTGCCAAAGGTCAATCTAAGGCTACTTGTAAAATAACAGCTGTGACAGCAGATGTACTACCAACGAGAGACTGGTGTGAATGTTCCCCTGGGGATCATGGGAAGAGCGTGACATCAGGGTTGGGGTCAACTCAGAGGCTGGGGTCTTAAGAAAACAACCACTCCTCCAAGATGTCTCTGAGTAGCATGATCTGCTTCATTTATTGACCCATATCGATTTCAACAATTTTTCAACCATTTGCTCTTCTGTTCCCAAGGTGCCAACATTTCCAAGCTGAAGTAAACATAATACCTAACTAGAAACTATGAAGGACATTTGTTCTTTTTACCTGTCCAGCATCTATGACCCTTTTTTTCCTTTGCAAACCACCTTTCAAACAAATAAACTGTTCTTAAAAGATGACACTAAGGAATTGTTCATGCTATGGGGAAGCGTTTGTGATTATATTGAAGTTATGTTTAAGATGGAAGCCCCTGTCTTTTAGCAGTACATTCTGACAGCTACAAATGAAATAATATGATGTCTGGGATTTGTTTCAAAATAATCCAGGATCAGGGGAGTAGATAGAGATAAAGGAAGACAAGTTTGGCCATGAATTGCTAATTGTTAAAGCTCGAGCATGAGAACACAAGAGTTAATTCTCTCTACTCTTTTATATGTTTGAAAATTTCTATTAAACATATACATATACATGTGTGTGCATGTAACACTGAGAGGCCACAAAAAAATAAAAATAACAATGATTCCTGAAGAATGTATAATCCTGCACCTAAGAGATAATGCAGAGCAAGCTTTAATACCCTCTACTCCAAGAGGAGCTTTAAGGAGACTAAGCTATAACTGTCCCCTGCAGACTTGAGATTTCTGTCTCGCTCAAGATCATATGATGGACTAGGGAGTTCAGATGTCTAGGGATGTTCACTTTATTCTGGAGCAAGATGTCTCAGGAGAGTAGTTTCTAAGAAATGAAACCTTTCATGCACCTCCCCTGACAAGAGGCAGCTGGGGGCAGCTTGCAGTTGCAGGGGCTGAGGCTGAGGCTGAGTGTAGGGAACGGGTCCCTGGTTGTGATGATGGGCCCACGGTCAACACCTAAAGTCTGGGGTCAGAACTAAAACAACAACAAAGCATTCTTTAAACATAAGATGGGCTAGATAAGTAGAGGGAGTCGAGATATGATGCCAAGTACATAGGGAGAGGAGCTAAAACATGAAGAGGGTGGACAGGTACAAAAGGAAGACATACCTAAATATTTCCTGGATTGGGGGAGGGGGTTGGGGGGCTTTTCATGTAGTACCCACATCAGAAGCAAATAAGGAGCCAACACAGACACTGGTGGATAAAATAAGAAAGTGAATGTAAATTTGCTTCAAAATCTGTGGAACTGTGCACATATGGCAAGAATTACTCAGAGCTTATGGACAGCAGATGAGGTTGAGTGCCTACTATGTGCAAGGCATTGCTCTAAGCACCTGGCACACAACAGTTAAGTAAATAAAGTGCTGCTTCATTGAGCTAACAGAGAGATAGATAAATGTATTTGCCAATTATTTAAAAGTGTGATGATTTCACCTGGCTTTTTCCTTTAGAGAGAAAAGATGGCCTCCAGCTAGAAAAGATGGCCTCCAGCTCACTGCAATCCCCACTATTCCCCATTCCCTACTGTCTTTTTTAAAAAAATATATTTATTTATTTATTTTTGTCTGCATTGGGTCTTCGTTGCCGCGCGAGGGCTTTCTCTAGTTGTGGCGAGAGGGGGGGGCTACTCTTCGTTGTGGTGTGTAGGCTTCTCATTGCCGCTAGAGCTCAGGCTCAGTAATAGTGGCTCACGGGCTTAGTTGCTCTGTGGCATGTGGGATCTTCCCGGACCAGGGCTCGAATCCGTGTCTCCTGCATTATTAGCAGGTGGATTCTTAACCCCTGCACCACCAGGGAAGCCCTCCCTACTGTCTTATACTCTACTTCACTCAATTATGTTGTTTGCCTGAGCCCTGCAGCCTTTCGAGTTTGTGACCCCTGCCCGTCCCTGAGGTGCTTGTGACACTTGCCTCTCCTAAAAACACCAAATGGCTCAAGGAGCATATAAAAGACCCTGTTCTTAGCCGACTCAGAATCGTGGGTTGCCACTTAGTCTAAAGTAACCTTGGGCGGATACATCACCTCACTGAGCTGTCGATGTCCTTAACTCTAAAACGGATGTAATCTTACCTGTTTTATAGGATTTCTGTGAGGATTAGACCTTGCCTAGTCAGCTCTTACTCCTCCTTTGGATCTCATCCCTAGCTTTACCTCTTCAAAGAAACTTTCCCAGACCTCCTAAGTCAACTCCCTCTAATATACACAGATTCTAAGCATCATGTACTCGCCGGCAGTACCTGCCGCAGTTACAACTGTACACTAGTTTGTAGATTATTTGATTAACACGTGCCTCTCTCACCAGACTGAAAGCTCAAAAGTGGCAAAGGATGCTGTGTTTTTTGTTTGTTTTGTTTTTCTCACCACCTATCACCATGTCTAGCAAAAAAAAAAAAAAAAGTGACCAAAGAAATGAAATAAAGGAAAGTAAGCTTGTAGACAGCTGTGTAAAGACAACTTCTGGCATGTACTAGCTGCCCAATAGATTGTCACCTAATGCCTCTTGGCTGCTAGAATTTGCATGTCAAGTTTTAACTAAGACTTTCTCAGAAAAAAAAGTCACTAAGTTTTATTTTTTTAATAGTCTATCTACCCGCCAACCCCAGAACTGGGATTTTTGCTTTGCCCTCTGATATAAGCCAAATGCCTAAAACTGCCTGGCACCTAATCAGTAAAGGGATGGAGGGAAGAAGGGAGGGATGGGCGGGCACAGTTCTGGGGTTTCAGAAGTTGAGAGACTGGACAGCTCCTCCTGCCACCACCAGGAGGAAGCTGGGGCCTGGTCGGAGGAACCCTGAGCCAGAGATGACATCCTCTCCCAACAGTTTTAGCTACACCGACTTCCCCGGTGCCTGGGGCAGTAAGAGCCCCCGAGGCGAAGAGCAGACCCCGCTGCTCCGCAGGCAACGGACGGGGGCATTCATGGATGGGGACATTCACAGATGCGAACATTCACATATGCTCCCCCAGAGGAGGGCGAGGGGCGGTACCGTGTCCCTCCGCGAGGGCCGCTGTCCCGCCGAGGGTCGCCGCCTATAGCAGCCCTTCCAGCACGCGACCGTTCGCAGCGCGTGACAGAAACCTCCGCCAGGCAAACGAGTTCTCACACCCCGCGTCAGAAAGGATTTCGCGCCACCTCCTCATTAGCGCTCCTCAACCTCACAGTCTCTCCCCGCCTCCCAGAATCTCCGGCTGACGGAGAACGCCCACTCCCCTTTCTCACACTGTTCCACAGTCTCTTGCAAAGTGCCTGCAATGCGTCCGTCCGCCCCGGGGAAGAGCCGCCGAAACCCTTCTCATTATTAAAGTGTTTCAGCAGCGCATCGGTGCGCTGCGCGCTCTCGCGAGAGTCCACCGCGCCGCCCCCTCCCCCCAGCCCCTCGCCGACAAGGAAGCCTCTGCTGAGCCCCGCGGCGCGCGGGCGCGAGTGGCGCATGCGTGGCTGCTGCTCCCAGCGCCCCCCGCGCAGTCCGGGAACAGAGCAGACGAGGCTGCGAGGAGGATCGTGCAGCCGCCACCCTACGAATCGTTGTTTGGTCCCCGCCGCTTTTCTCCCCTTAGGGACAGGACCTATTCGCGGCTTTCCTCAGCGTGTGGAGGTTTCCTGAGGACGGCCCGGGCCACCCTGGCCCAGAAGAGCCGGGCGCTGGCCTCGGATAACGTCGGCCCCCACCAGCAACCCGCAGCGGCCTGGGCGCGCTGCCGTGCCCCGAGCCTCGAACCCGGGGTCGGGCGGGGCCTACGCATCCGGCCCCACCCACTCGGGGGCCTCCCCTCCCCCGGGCCCTTACCCGGGTTTCTGACACACCCCTTCCCGGCCCGGCTGTCCGCCCCCGCTCTCCTGTCCGCGGTCCCCTTGATTTTCTCCCAGTCCTCTAGCGTTGCTCTTTCCGACATTGCACTAAAAGATGCACCCTGGAAAACCACAACGCGGGGACACATCTTGTTAGGAGAAGAGGCTGAGTTCTTGGACCTTAGGGTACATGTTCACCTTTTCAAGGGCCTAGGGTAGATTTGATTAATCAGCCTGGGGTACCCTGTTCCTGCTGACACTGCCGTTTTCACTTCCCTGCCTTCCCACACTTCCAAAACCATTAGCAGGGAGCTCTCGAAGGTTTGGTTTCTTCGAGTCTCCTTTGAGCTAGACGTGAGGTTGACCCCCGGGTGAGAGCATGGCTGCATCCCTGGACCCTCAGATAGACGCGCCCCTGGAGGTTGAGGGATGCCTAATAATGAAGGTGGAAAAGGAGCCCGAGTGGGCATCGCAGCCCATTCTGGAAGGATCGGACAGCTCTGAGTCCGAGACTTTTCGCAAGTGCTTCAGGCAATTCTGTTATGAGGATGTGACCGGACCCCATGAAGCTTTCAGTAAACTCTGGGAACTTTGCTGCCGGTGGCTGAAGCCAGAAATGCGTTCCAAGGAACAGATCCTGGAGCTGCTGGTGATTGAGCAGTTTCTCACCATTTTACCCGAGAAGATTCAGGCGTGGGCACAGAAGCAGTGTCCGGAAAGTGGAGAGGAGGCGGTGGCCCTGGTAATACATTTGGAGAAAGAGACTGGAAGACTAAGACAGCAGGTGAGAGAGGGTTTTCCAAATGTTTGTATTTAGCAAGAAGGGGGTGGAAAGGAAGATGGGCAAGGGATGCATTGCAGGAAATGCAAATTATGGAAGGATAAATGGTAATAATGAAAGACCTTTAAAGGGAATCTACTTAAAAGGGATCAGAATTTCATATTAAATAGAAAAAAAGGCTTTGGTTGAACTGTTATCTTGCAAATGACACTAAACATTATGCATCTAAGTATTTGTTTTAAATCTTTGCGTAATGTTTCCCCCCAAAATTATATGAGAGAACAGTACATTATGCTTCACAGGATTTTACTTTTGTAGCTTGATCCTAAAGAGGGCTATTTTGCCCTGCCCCCCACCCAAAAAGAAAAGGAAAGAAAGGACTTTATCAGTTACCCCAGGGCCTCTTGTAATCCTTTAATATTCCAATCCGTGTCTTCTGAAGTGCCCTCAATGTCATCATCCTTGTCGCTCTTCTCCATTTGAATTGCTGATCCTTATTTGTCAGTGGCTTTGCATGCTCTTCTAATTGTTTTTCAACAGCCCTTTCAGTAACCTCATGAAATCCTGCAAGATTTGCACTTTCACCTTGCACAGGATTTGTGTAAAGATCTGACTATTAGCAAGTTGCTGTGTTGGTCAGAAATAGACACCAGATGTCGAGATTAATTTTCTAAGTTTTCAGTGCACTAGTGAATTAATTAGTGTTCTGAGAACTTTCATTTCTCTGTGAACCTAATAGATATGAGGACTCAAATAATGTCTAGTCTGATAACAGGGAGGCTCTGTATTTCACTCCTAAGAGATTTTGCCCCTCTGTATACTAATAAAGAGCACTCTCCTATTCCCTTATGCCCAGACTTCTGGACAATACTATTATCCTGATGCCCTCAGAGGTCCCATAGGGAATGGAGTGAAATTTTCATTCCTTCTCACATCTTCTATCCTTCTTTGATATCTTTCTTGGGGGAATTTGGCCCTGATCTAGCCCTCTTTAACTCCCTTTTCCCACTATGGCACTGACTTTATTTCCCAGGTTAGCAGTCCTGTGTACTCAGAGAAGCAAGCCCCACTTGGAGCAGCATGGAAGGTGGCAGACTTTCAGCCACAGCAGGTGGAGACCCAACCCAGAGTGATGTCTCTGGAGGGAGCTGAAAGCCTCCACTCAGGACACCAGGAGCAGCTGAACCAAAAGAGGGAGCTTCGGCCCTTACCCAAGAATGGTAAGAAGAACTCAGAGCATGCCCAGTGCAGAGACCATGGCAGATTTGTTTTGTAGCCCTAACACTGTGACTTGTTCAGCGTAGCGTCCCCTCAATACATATTTGAAAGTAAATTGAATATTGGGGAGAAAGGCTTCATTAGCTTCAAGACTTGGGAATATGTGTGACATAAGTAAAAGAGATCTTAAAGATGGAATCTGAGAAAGCATAGATTGCCCAGACTGGCCTTAAGGTCTCATAGTGTTATTTAAGAATCTCCATCCTGCAATCAGCTTGTGGTTTTTAGTCCTGCTGCATGTATAAGTGTGTGTGTTCTTGGCTGACTATATGCAACTTGGAAAAACTGTTAGAGGAAATGAGATTTTTTTTTCAAAAAGTGACTGACAGTAAGGCATCACGGAAGTGGCTTATGAGAGGGATAAACAATAAGACTTCATAGAGAAGAGACAACTGGTGTTCATATCTGCCCTAGATGTTAATGAATCAAGTCAAATACAAGGAAATGAAGACCCTGCCCTTCCCAGTCCACAGTGATCTCTCCATCCTCTGCAGCATGGTGTCAGGCTTAAAGAGAAGAGTGGAAAGATCACTGAACATACACTAGAAAGACATGGGTTTATATCCTTTCTCTGCCCCCTCCCTGTGTTATCTCGGGCAAGTAATATTAATTAATCTCTGTGTATTAATGCATAGAGATTAAGAAATTACGCTTTAGAGGTAGACAGTATGCGTTCAAAACCTACCTCTGCCATTCTTTATCTGTGTGGTCTTGGTCAAGTTACTAAACTTCTCAAACTTTCCATTCTGTCATCTGTAAAAGGAAAATACTAAGGTTGTTAGCGTAGATTAAAGGAGGCATCGTAAAAAGGGTCAGTGCATAATAGTGCTCAGTAAATGTTAGTTTCCATTCTCCCATAATGGCATGATTATTTTTAAACTTCAAATCTGTCTGACTTACAGAACCCCTCATCAAGAGGCAAGATTCACCACTTCGGACCCCACCTCCTTATCCCTCCTGAAATTCATATTATGATAGAATGCATTGCAAATATTAATGGTTTCTGGATTTTTCATTGTTTGTTCATCAGCATCAAAGTTCCCTTGTTCACATGGATTATATGCTGTCAGTTACTTTACCTGATAAATTCATGGTGTTTCTGGATTTTGCCATCTCAGGTGATAAGGAATTCCTAAAGTAAGGTGGTTTTTTCTGTTGAGGTCCTTACTGGGGGTAAGGAGGACAGAAAATTTGAGGGATAGATATCTCAGAAAGGTGAATTCCTTCTAAAAGAAGAGATAGGATTTCAGCCATGTGTGCCTAAGGGAATAATGTATTTCTAAGGAAGTGATTCAGTTTGATTCCATAGAAAGTGGTAGATCAAGCTTTTGAGTTCTTGGTCACAGTAATATTTATTCTTAAAGTTTTCCTAGATAGTGAATTCTAGAGGAGAAGTTAGACCACAGACTGCCTTATCCTATATAAGCTTATATATCTTCCTTCCACCTTTCTGGGGGTATATTTCCCTGTAGTGTTCAGTACTATGTATCTGTATACGCTAACATTTTTTAGGACAGTATTCACTCAGGGAATTAATTTGTGCTAGAGATAGCGAACTGGTAACTCACGTGACAAATCAGATTGTTTTGTTTCACCTACAAGGAGTTTTTGGTTTGGGGGTTTTGTTTGTTTGTTTTTAGTTCTCAAGGTTTAAGACTTGAGATTGTACATAAAAGTCCCGCTTTCTGGCTTCTCTTGAAAAAGTTAGAAGCTCTGGGGCTTCCCTGGTGGTTCAGTGGTTAAGAATCTGCCTGCCAATGCAGGGCACATGGAAGATCCCACATGCCGCGGAGCAACTAAGCCCGTGCGCCACAACCACTGAGTCTGCGTTCTAGAGCCCGAGAGCCACAACTACTGAGCCCACGCACCACAACTACTGAAGTCTGCATGCCTAGAGCCCGTGCTCCACAAGAGAAGCCACCACAGTGAAGAAGCCCACGCACTGCAAAGAAGAGTAGCCCCCGCTCGCTGCACCTGGCGAAAGCCCACTCACAGCAACGAAGACCCAACACAGCCAAAGATAAAATAAATAAAATTAAAAAAAAAAAAAGTTAGAAGCTCTGTGCCAGGGCAAAAATCTCACAATGAAGCATAAGCTGGAGCTGAACACTGGGTGTACCCTTTCAGTGGGACAGGTGCTCTCCAGTTCCCCACAGTCCCTACCTCTCCCCTTTCACGATGTCCTTTACCTGCTTACTCCCTAAAAGCATTTGTGTTTGTGCGCCCTGCTTTAGGGTACCGTGGTTTGGGGCATTGTTCTGAATTCATTGAGAAAATGACCAATTTATATTTGTCGGTTTTTTTATACATGCACATTTCATAAAAGGAGAAGCAGCATGAATAAGATGGCAGAGCCAACAACACTAATTGTTTCTTTCTCTTCCTACAGCTCGGCCTTCTCCCTGGGTTCCTGCTCCTGCTGTTGAATGGAACACCACAGATCAGGAAGTAACAGCCACACGAGTTCCTGTTGGGTCCCAGGTAAATTGTCATTGTTCTCTCTAGCCTAACTTCCTAGGATATTCAGTCACAATGATTTCCTCAAACTTTTATACTCCCTCCAAGAGACTTTTTCCCCCTTGCTCCTTTTCCAGAAGAGACTGCACCCAGCCATCTGAGTAATGGGATTCCTTGCTGGATCATCTCTCTTATGATGCTTTATAGTACCTTCTGCTTCATTTGGCACATAATATACACTTGGTTCTTTGATTTTAATTTTTATTTAGGGCCTTTCTGTGCTTCATCCATGATCATTCAGCCTTCAAAAACCCATGTGGTTATCTTGGTAGTCATTACTGTTAGTGTGTTACAGGGACCACTGAAAGATGTCCACATGGCAAGAGGTTTTTCCTACAAAAAGAGTGTGCGTCAGATTCCTGCTCACAGAGACCTCTACCGGGATATTAGAAAGGAGAGTATTGGGAACATGGTCTCCCTGGGTAAGGATTCTATCCCTTTTCAAATAAAAGATTTGGGGATTTCTAATATATTCACTTCTACCGATGATAAAATAGTTATAAATGTTATCACTTTAAGGACCTCCATGGGTTGTCTAGTCATTTCTGGCCTCTAGCATACCATGTTCTCATACCTCACTCATTCCTTTCTTCCAATTTATATTATAGATTTTTATACATTCTTATAATTTAGTGATTAAAACATTGGGGAGATTTATATATGATTGTCATATTATTGAAATATAAACTTACCTACATCCACTAGACTAAAAATTCCATAAAGTCATAAGGTCTTTTTAGGATTTGTTTTTGTTTAACCCATAGTAACCCCAACACTGTGCACAGAGCCTGACATATGGGTGGCGCCCAGCAAATATTCACTGAGTGGATGGAAATCTTATAAACAGAAGGAAAAAAGTAATTTCAATACAACCTTGATAGCGTGTTGTGAATTTTTTAAATAGCACAAATTTTTACAGGCACACATAACCACTGAAATGTAATTTTACAAGCAAACTTTTGAAGAGCTATATCATCTGCTTTAACAATAGGGCTAAATATAGTTCATTCATATGTAAGCTACAAGTCAGAGATTACTTATGAATAAAATTATAGGCCTAAAACGTGCACCAATACACACTATAGATACTATAAACCTTTGTTGTCTAATAGAGTAGCCACTAGCTACACGTGGCTATTTAAATTTAAATTTATAAAATTAATTAAAATTAAATAAAGTTTAAAATTCAGTTCCTCAGTGACAGTAGCTACATTTAAGGTATTCATGGGGCTTCCCTGGTGGCGCAATGGTTGAGAGTCCGCCTGCCAATGCAGGGGACACGGGTTCATGCCCCAGTCCGGGAAGATCCCACATGCTGCGGAGCAGCTGGGCCCGTGAGCCATGGCCGCTGAGCCTCCGAAGCCTGTGCTCCGCAACGGGAGAGGTCACAACAGTGAGACGCCCACGTACCGCAAAAAAAAAAGGTATTCAATAGCTGTATTGGACAGCACAGTTACAGAACATCATCATCAAAGAAAGTTCTGTTGGACAACAATACATATAGACCCTGAAGTACAGAGTTTACAAAATAGGCCATGTCAAACTGAATGAATAAAGATAAACTGACAATTCTTTATAATCAGAAAGTAATTAAAGCAGTTTAAAAAAATGATCAACTTAAGATGACACACCAGTAACAAAGCACTCTTCCCAAAACAGCAGGACCCTTGATTTTATTTTTATTATTTTTATTTTTTTTTAATTTTTTGGTCACACCCACAGCATGTGGGATCTTAGTTCCCCGAACAGGGATCAAACTTGCTCCCCCTGCAGTGGAAATGCAGAGTCTTAACCACTGAACTGCCAGGGAAGTCCCAGGACCCTCGATTTTAATTTTACTTAGGATCTCTGCACTTCATCACTGATCATTCATCCTTCAAAGACCTGTGTGGTTATCTTGGTAGTCATTGCTGTTAGTGTTGTTACAGGAGCCAGTGAAAGATGGCCACATGGCAAGTTGCCTACACAATAGCTGTTTCCTAGTGTTGCCTTGGATCACACGCATCCAGACCTAGTAAAATGATGAATTATAGGTCTTAGTAAAATCTGCCATGAGTGGGTTAGAGACCATACTATGGACATTCAGATTTAGCCCAGTGCCTCCATGTATAATAATTACATATGGAAAGGCCCAGGCCCACAGACACCTGGCTTGGTCTTTTATCATAAATTGTAAACTAAAGGCTTATGAGTTTAGCCTACAAACATATTTGGGCCTTGCACAGAGTTTTAATACAAAATTAGTTTATAAATCTGGATTTCCAGTATCTCTTAAAAAAATCAAATGTCAGGCACAATGGGCCCACCTTCTCTCACAGCAGCCATTGACCACAGCTGAGTGGAGGAGCTCGTGCTAAAATGCCAGGGCTCTCACTCCAGCCACCTCACTCCTTTACTTTGCCTGCCTGGTCCTGGTAGATGTTTGAACTTTCATTGTCCCTACACTTACTTCTCTCATGTGAAACTGAAGAGCAAATCTCCATCCCCAGGGTTCTTTCAGCAAGGATTTGATTTGATGCTGCCTCCCTAGGAGAATTCTGTGAAACTCCTATGTGTGTTTTCTATAGAAGGAAACTAAATGTTATTACATACTTATTAGGCATTGGACGCTTTACAGATGATCCTTTATTTAATATTCCCAGCACCTTGTTGAATAGATTATATTATTTCCTAGGAAACTGAGGCTCAGAGAGATTAAGAAACTTCCCTGGTCAGAAAGTAAAGTAAGTGGTGGAGCTCGGATTCCAATTTAAGACATGTTGATCTCCACCATATTGTAAAGTAAAAAATTAAGTTACTTTCCTATTCTTACGTCTCTTTCCCATTAACTTCGCCAGAATGTCTCCAAAAGTTCTTGACTTCTCATCTCCCATAGCCCTAGTGTATGTGTGTGTTGAGTGGGGGAGTGAGGGGATGTGGGGAGCAGGTGTAAGCACACTTTATAAGTAACGAATACTGGTTCATAGGAGCACGCTCTGAACCTAACACAATGTTAGATACTGAGAGGGAATTGAAGGTAATGTAATACGTGTTTCTTACCCTTAAAAGTTTTCCTTTAAGAACTAGCTGGGGAAGGAAGTGGTACACATATGAGAAGTGAAACGGTAGTCTTAAGTTAGTAGATGATTGTGCCAAATAACTCGTGTAAGAAACTAGTGTGCATGATCGTGATTGAGGAAGACTCTAGAGAAGGAACCGAACAAGACCTTTAAAGGATAGGTGTGAACAAGTGTTCCAGGAGAGCGTACTACAGCAGGAGATTGGGGCATGCAGTGATGATCTCTCTAGCATGAAATATGTTTCTCTTACTCTAGGAAACACAGTGTCTACAGCTAACAAGATGGCACAGTTGGAGCAAAGAAAGGAGCCATGGACAATAGGTCGACAATCCCCCAATAAGAGGAATGTCCTACAAAGCAACTATATCAAGGAAAAATCTGTTCATGCTATTCAGACCCCTGCAAGGAATGCAGGGAAAACACGGAGAGAGCAGCAGCAGTGGGGTTTGGAAGATGAAAAAATAGCAGGCGTGCATTGGAGTTACGAGGAAACTAAGACTTTTCTTACAATTCTCAAAGAGTCTCGCTTTTATGAAACACTTCAGGCCTGTCCCCGAAACAGCCAAGTATATGGTGCTGTAGCTGAATGGTTGCGAGAATGTGGCTTCCTCCGAACGCCAGAGCAGTGTCGGACCAAGTTCAAAAGTCTGCAGAAGAGTTATCGAAAAGTGAGAAATGGCCATGTGCTAGAACCCTGTGCCTTCTTTGAGGACATGGATGTTCTGTTGAACCCTGCAGCTCATACTTCATCCACGGATAAGCCAAAGGAGATTCTGTCTCTCCCCAGACTAAAGAGAATTGGTATCAATGCTAAAGAACAGATCAATCTGGTGGAGGAGGAAGAAGCCGCAGAAGAATCTGATGGTGATGGAATGGGTGTTGAGTTTATCCAGAAGTCTGAGCTTCGTGGTACTCCTGTCTTATTTCAAAACCTGAGTGGTAAGAGTGGTGCTTTTTTTTTTTCTGGTTTGAAAATGGATAATGTGGTCTTGTGGAAAAAGGAGTAGACCAGAAGTGACCAAACCCAGGGAATTCTGTCACACACACCTTGCCACTCATCACTGTAATTGGCCATGTAACTGAAAGTACTCCCAGGTGTTTTGTTACCCCCAGTGCAGTCTGAGTAACAGCCATGAAGGGTTCTTTTTTGGGTTAGAGCACAGCATGCGTTTTGAGTATTTGGGGTCTGTGGAAGGAAGACAAATGGAGTCCAGGATCCTAAGGATCTAACATTATCTGAGAATTGTTACAATGCAGTCAATTGTATTAGATTGTAACAGTCAAGGATACATTATTATACTATCAAGGATAGTCCATAAAGGAATATGTAACTAACAACAACAAAAAAAAAAGAATTAAAAAAATAAAGAAATTCAAAGAGAAGACAAGAAAGGAAAAGAAGAATCACAAAGTAGATGCATTAAATGGAAAAAAATCAGTAAGATGATAGATGTAAATCCAAATATATCATTAATTACAAATTTAAAAGTCTAAGATTATCAGATATATATTTTAAAACTATATTGCTTACAAGAGATACATCTTTTTTTTTTTTTTTTTTTTGGGGAATTAAAACTATATTGCTTACAAGAGATACATCTTTTTTTTTTTTTTTTTTGGAGCAGAGAAAGGCTTATTGCAGGGCCAAAGCAAGGAGAATGGGTGGCTTATGCTCAAAAACCCAGAACCACAAGAGATACATCTTAAACAATATTCAGAGATATTGAAATTAAAAGGATAAAAAAAAGATACTATGCAAAAGAAAGATGGTGTTGAAATTTGGGGCCTGGGACATGCAGAACTAAACCACCAGTTAGTAGCTATGTGACAGCTGACATATCATATAACTACTTTGAGCTTCAGTTTTCTGTCTAAAATATAGCTAAGAGTATGAGGGTAGTTGTTAGTGTTAAATGAGATAATGTAGATGAAGGCATTCTGCAGATGCTAAAATGCAGTAAAACACTGCCTGGTGTCACAGTTATTAGTAATGTTTCTGTACTCCACTTTATGAAAAGATGATAATTTCTTAGGTAGAATGGAAAAATAAACCAGGCCGGGAGATCTGAGACTGTACTCATGACTGTACCTATTCAAAACAAACAGATCTCAGGAAAAAGATGGGAAAATGCATTATACAGGTATTCATCATTCTGGAAATCCACAGACATGAGGGTAGGTGGTTTCAAACATGGAATCCAACGATATGACTGAAAGAGACCACCCAGTAAGACGGAGGCCAGAAAAGACTTTCCTACTAGATTATAAAACACCCAAAAAGCATGTTTAGCAAACTGTCTTCATACATATCCTGAAAAGCTTAATTCTGCTATAAAAGCAGGACATCTGCCTGTCTTACAGATGGTTTCATCTCTCAAAGTAGAGGACTCAGTAACATCAAAAACTACTCTGGACATAGTTCTGCTGTTCAAAGAAGACGGGCTAAAGAAATGATAGGGAATTTGGGGGAAAAGTTCCTGCTGGGTGTCCTAGCCCATTATTCCTAACAATTTTTAAAAGACAGACAGCTAAATCCTTAAGAACCATAGCAATGACAGATTTGGGGGGCTGCATTTTTATTCTACCAAGTAAACTTTGAGATCAGTTCATCAATTTTAATTTTAAAATCCTATTGGGATTTTGACTTTATAGATTCACTTGACAATTGATATCTGTACAACTTGAATCTTCCTATCCAGAAACATAGTGTCTCTCCATTCTTTCTAGTTCTTTTATGTCTTTCAATATAATGTTATAGTTATTTTATATAGACCTTCTCATTTCTTGCAAAGCTTATCCCCAGGCATATAATAGTTCCAGGGAATGGAATTTGTTTTCTTGTACTTCTTATATTTTGTAATGTATAGAGGCTTCAGACACCTTGTATCTTTGAACTTTATCCTTGAATGGCAGGTGTGCACTGGGGCTACGAGGAAACCAAGACTTTCCTTGACATCCTCCGTGAGACTCGGTTTTATGAAGCACTGCAAGCCTGTCATCGGAAGAGCAAGTTGTACGGGGCCGTGGCTGAACAGCTGCAAGAGTGTGGCTTCCTCCGGACACCGGAACAGTGCCGGACCAAGTTCAAAAGCCTTCAGAAGAGTTACCGCAAAGTGAAAAATGGTCACGTGCTAGAGTCCTGTGCATTCTACAAGGAGATGGATGCCCTGATTAACTCTCGGGCATCTGCCCCTCCCACTAGCACCCCAGAAGAAGCCCCGTCACCCTCAGTTCAAGAAAGAGAGGACATTGAGATTGAACCCCAGGAACCTACGGGCTGGGAACCTGAGGAGGACTCACAGGAGGCAATAGTTGAAGATTCCAGCAGTGAGAAACTGAGTGAGGAGGAAATTGTGCCAGAGCCAGAATTCCAGGGACCTCCAGGTTTACTGCAAAGCCCGAGTGGTAAGGATCATGAGGGGCTGTGGTCTAAAGAAGGAGGAAGTGGGATTTACTGACAGATCAGAAGAGCTGGCACATCGCTCATGAAGGTCTATTCATTAAGCAGATATTCGTGTGTCCTGTGCCATTTGAGGAAAAGGGGGAGGTATCGATGAATAAAACAGAGTCCCTGTTCTTATGGTCCTTCTGTTCAAGGGAGGAACTTGGATTCTCGTGATTTGGTTTTTGGGACCTCAGCCTCGGTTTTGGTGTGTATGGGGCAGATAATGTTTAATATCTCCTAGAAATATTGTGGGGAAGAAGAATTTGGAATTAAACGTGAGAAAAACTCAAAGAGGTGTGTCAGTAAGCTCAAAACAGAAATGTCTCAGTTATGTGTGATGTGCATGAGAAAAAGGATAGGCAGAGAGAAAAAGACATTTGGAATTAAACGTGAGAAAAACTCAGATCAAAGAGGTGTGTCAGTAAGCTCAAAACAGAAATGTCTCAGTTATGTGTGATGTGCATGAGAAAAAGGATAGGCAGAGAGAAAAAGACTTTATTCTGGTACTGAGCTCCACCTGCGGGTTTCCCGCTGACCGCTGGATGCCCTCACAGGCGTCTCACCAGCAGTCCAGGCTTAAAAATTTCAAAATTAAAATCAGCATCTTCCTTCCCACACTATGGCTCTTCCCTGTGTCCTCCCACAGGTCATCCAGACTTAAAAGATAGAGATTCTTTTGATGCCTTCTCTCTCATTGTTTACATCCAGGCAGATGATATGTTTTTTCAGCTGTTGTAGAACTCCCATCTGCCCCCCTCTTTAGTTACCATAACCATTACCCTAGTTTAGCGTTTCTCTGTCTCTTGCCTAAACTATTGTAAAAGTCTCCAAACCAGTTTTCTCCATTAGACTTGTATTAAGATTCCACAACCATCCTTAATCTGAGTTTGTCTTTCTAACCTTACCTGTTATTATTTTCCTTCCTGTACTCTATGCTTTTATTCAAAACAAACATTAGAAAAGGAAGTTCACACATATGCTCTCTGGTAGTATTTATACAGGAATTTGTTTTTGTATGGGAATGAAAGCTGAAATTATTAACTCTGTAACTGGAACTGTTAAAGTTGATAACTTTGGAAACAAAGTCCTTCTCTTGTGAATCTTGTTTTTTAAGGTGAGCTCCAGATCTGTCATCAAATGATCAGGCTCTGTCTGAGGCAACTACTAGGCTATAACTTCCTCCAAATCCCAGAACAATGTTGGACCCAATCAGAGTACTTCAGAAGATGACATTGTTAGGGCTTTTGACCTAAGTCAGTGGATTCATTGATGGCTGCCCTCCTCTTCCAGCCCAGGACACAGCCACCCCACTTAGGACTGAGGGATGTTGGCAGTTTCAGCTCAATATGTGGAAGGAAAGTAACGTTGAAATTAGCAAGTAGAAAAAAGACAGTACAGCAAAATGCATAAGAAGGGTTTGAGAATCAAGCAAACCTGGATTGGGCCTAAGTTACACAGTTTGTGAACTATTTATGGATCAAATAATACGATGTCTGAATTTACTTCAAAATAATCCGGGTAGAGGGAGCAGAGAATGTGTGGGAATAGAGATGAAACAAGATTGGCCAGGAGTATATCATTGGGTAAGTGGTTCATAGAAGTTCAGTTTATGTACTGTTCTCTACTTTTCTGTTTAAATTTTCCATAATAAAAAGTTAATACAAAAGCCACCCAGTTAATACGTGGCCAGGGTGGAATCATAACCAGAGCTGTCTGATTCCAAAGCCTGTGTCTTCACCACATCATGCTCTCTGTTCAGAAGACTCCTCGGCAAAGCTGGATCCGAGATGTACTGTGGGATGCAGATGAAAGAGTGAGGAGAAGATAATTCTGGTTGTCGAGCAGTGAGAATTAAGATTTGAGTTAGTGTGGTCTGTGTGTGAGACTGCCAGAAAAACAAAGTGACAGCAACATTTGAGAAGGAAGAAATACTCTTGGATAGAGTTTGACTAGAGGTTGATGAGCTTAGAAGTCCATTGAGGAATTTGGACTTGATCATTAGAATCTAAACACTAATGAAGTGTAGTGTACTTTCATTATAGATGAGAAATTTTGAAAGCAGGATGAATTGTAGTGGAATTTCAGGGAGATAAACTAAGTTGCTCCCACGTTAATCAGGATACAGATTGGGGATAATGGCTTGGATTATAATTAAATTCTGAAAACATTTCCAGAGGCCTGCTTTGTGCTGGGTATTATTGGCTATTCGTGGAACTGAAAGAAAATAAGGCCCAGTGAATCAGAAAGATTCTCCACGCCTGAGGCCAGTGAAGCACACAGGGATCCTAACAGACAAGGCCTGTAGGCCATGTTGTTTATGTTGATACATGACTGGTCTGTTGTCTTTTTTTTCAGATTTTGAAATTGGAAGTAGTATCAAGGAGGATGCAACACAGGTAATATATAAGGACGTGGAGCAGCATAGGGCACTAATAGAAAAGTCTAAAAGGGTTGTTTCTCAGAATGCTGACCCAGGTAAATATTGTAAAAGGGAATGCATCTCAGGAAGACAATGGGGCAACCTTCAAGGAGTCAGACAGGGAAAACTGATGTCTCAGCCTAGAGATTTAGGGAAAGCTGTCGTGCATCAGAGGCCTTTCATGGGGAAAAGGCCCTACCGACTTCTCAAATACGGAGAAAGCTTTGGAAGGAGTGCTCGCCTCATGTGCCGGATGACCCACCAGAAGGAAAATCCTTATAAGTGTAGTGTCTGTGGGAAGTGCTTTGGTAGAAGCAGGAGTCTAATTAGACACCAAAGAATCCACACAGGAGAAAAACCTTTTAAATGTCTTGACTGCGGGAAAAGCTTTAACGACTCCTCAAACTTCGGTGCCCACCAGAGAATCCACACAGGAGAGAAGCCCTACAGATGTGGAGAGTGTGGAAAATGCTTCAGTCAGAGCTCGAGTCTCATAATACATCAGAGAACCCACACTGGAGAGAAGCCCTACCAGTGTGGAGAGTGTGGGAAAAGCTTTACCAACAGTTCTCATTTCAGTGCCCACAGGAGAGTCCACACTGGTGAGAATCCCTACAAATGTGTGGATTGTGAGAAGAGTTTCAGTAACTGTACGAGATTTCGAGAACATCGGCGAGTACACACTGGAGAGAAGCCCTACGGGTGCGTGCAGTGTGGCAAACGTTTCAGTAAGAGTTCTGTTCTCACTAAACATCGGGAGGTTCATGTGAGAGAAAAGCTTCTGCCATACCCTCCAGCGCCCTATGCCCCAGAGAACCCACACAAGGGAAAGACTGATGAATTCAGGCAAACTGTTTGATGAGGATCTCTTCTCTTCCTAAATGTCCCCTTAGCCATTTTACCCTAGTCTCACTCTTGGAAGCAATCTTTTCTTAGCTATAAAGTGTAATTCCCAAGATAAGGTTGAGAATATAAATAAAGACTTGGATCCTGTCCTCACCTCTGCCTCTAACTTGATGTCTGTTCCTCTCCTTCTATGTGTCTCAACTTTTCCTTTAATAAAATGAAGAAGATACAGTGTCTGAGTGCAGAATGGAATTCGCTTCAGTATGTCGAGGCCACTGCCATGGGATCGCTAAACCCAGCAACATCCAAGATCCTTCAGTGTATGGGAGAGTTGTTATCAAGGAGATAAAAAATGCTCAAAGTTCTTTTCATTCTCTACCACATGCGATCCCGGATGCAACTTGATCACAGAGTTTCCTGTTCGGGTAGAACTTTCAGGAGCCTGATGAGGACCACGTCAGATCCATCTTGGTTTTGAAGATATTCACAAAAGGAGATTGAAGATTTTATAGTTTCCATCAGAAGTCTGTTGCAGTGTACCTTTTTTGTGTCAAGAAGTTGATCTAAATAGCTATGGTAGATTCCCTGTATTGTCACTGAAATAATGCCTTGCCCTCCATAGAGATGAGAAGCAACTGATCACCCATCGTCCTTTGTAGACTAACCGTTTCTGTACCTGAAGACTGAGAGCCTCTCGGCTGCTGTTTCTCCAGCCTATAAGTAATCCAGTTCCTGTTACTGTTTCTCCGAAGTCCTACGCTTACCTCTTAATTGTTCTGGGTGCCCTTGTCTGACTCTTCTGCACTACCATGCCCTCCTCAGACTGAATAGCGTGCGTGCTCGTGGTGTGTCTCATTAAAGTAGAATTTCAGACACATTCTAGTTCTGAATGTGTGACTTCTCTGGTTTTTACCTAGAATGACTGATAACGTTGGCATATTTTATGCCTCCCAACCCCACACTTCAGTATAATATTGTATAATTTTAGATCGTTTTCTAAAACTCTGAGGAGATAGGGAAGGACGTGAGGTAGAGACCTGAAACATTCAATATTTATAAGATCAGTTGGACTCCTTAGACCTGCTTTAGATCAGATAGCCACCTTGGTCCAGACCAGCACTCCAGAGCTGCTTGTTAAGTTTACCGTTCTCTTCTCTGAGGCTTCTAGTCCCTGTTCATGTGGTCATAAACCTCTCTGTAGAACCCTGAGTAATTTATACAGCTCTATACCTCAATGAGTGAAGGTGGAAATATTTACTGAAACTTCCAGGCCAGAACACTTTTCGTTTTCCACATTTACCAGTTGGTCTGAAAGATGTCTTTGACAACCCCCAGCACTGGCCCGATAAATACTGAAGGAAGGGTTCAGATGGGGAGACAGTTCACTTATGGACATTGCAAACCAGGGATTTGGTCATCCAAAGCTGTTAAACTCCAGGAAGAGGCCAGTGGCATTTATACCCTTAAGATGAAGGTAACCTCGGGGGGCTTGGCTTTGGGGAGGGAGAAGTCATAAGTTTAGTGGAAAGATAACCAGAGTCAGGGCTGTAGATCATTTTTTTGATCTTCTCTCTCCTTTCCTTTGTCAGATGCTCTCTTATTTGAAGACATCTGAGTATGTTTGAATCTTTTGAAACTTGTTCAACAAAGTACCAAGGAGGGTAGGCAGTGTAGAAGGAAATCCAACTCACGGTGCCAGAATCGGGCGTGGCCTGTTGGAAGGCAGGTGACTCAGGTAAACATTGATAAGCGTTTCGTACATTTGTTAGGATAGGGTTGTTCACGTCTCAGTAGGTTGATTTCCTCTGTGTTGTCTGAATTATAGACTTCTAATGGTAAGTGCAGTTTCATGTTGGTAGTGTGCCTAGCACAGTGAGGTGTGTGTGGTGCCAGTGGGCGTGTGCTTGTATTGTGTCGATGTTCTGGAATTCTAACTCTAAAGACGACGCACATTAATAGAAATCACCACTTAGTAATAGGTACGCAGGATTGATCATTATATCGAAGCATGATTCAGGAAAGTAGATGATTTACTCATAAATATTTATTAAGCACTGTTATGTGTAAGGCTGTGTTCTAGGCACAGTGAGGGATATGAAAATGAAAAAAGGCATGGTGTCTGTGCTCAAGGAACTTGCAATATGATGGAAGAAGTATTGCAGCAAAACGTTATGTCAATTATGTTCATGTCAATTACGGAACATAATTAGCTTATTAATGAAAAAATCACCTTCACTTGCAAAAAGAGTTTTTTTAATTGCCTAAAATCATATTCTCTACCTCTGTCGCTTCAATTTCCCCAGTGGTAGGAAAGGCTCAAGAACCACTCCTTCTCCAGTGGAATAAACTGATTCTGTCTGTCATATGTCTGGGATCAAGCTAAGGTGAAATTTGGGTTCCCTTACCTTTTCCCAGTTGTAAGTGGACTATTTGAACTTGTATTAAATTAACTTACTGGACTTTGCTTCTGAAGAAATAGGAAGTCCTACCCACCATCTTAGACCAAGGCAGTTTGTATTTTATCCTTTTTAAGGTGGAGCATGAAAGTCAAAATGAACAGTCATACTCTGATTACTGTGTCTCATTTCACATAAATTGCCTTTATGAAGACCCGTAGGAGAAGGTTTCTTCCTAGGTCTCAGTACCAGAGAAAGCTCTGATTCTAAAGCAAAAAAAAAAAATTTTTACCTTACAAACACTGATTTTTTTTTTTTTTTACAACTTACTGCTTTTCTTCTGGCTGCTGGAACAAAGAAACTTACAAAAACAGAGCTTACAACTCACCTCAACCAACTACTTAAATCTATATTTATCTAATACTGTATTTTTTCTTTAAAAATTACCCCAAATCCTATTTTTTTAAAGTGGTGCAAACAAGTAGTCATTTTATTCTCTTACCTCTTACCCGAGGCACTTTGGAACCTGGTTGTATCCCTGCGTAGGCTTATTTTGTTACTTCCACAAATGCCGTGATTCTTACTGGCATTTTTATTATACACGTACAACCTACTTTATTCATCTGGAAGGAAACCTTAGTGTTTTTAAAGAGGAAAACTTCACAATATGCTTAAACAGTTCGGGGCAGCCTGCATGTAGAATGAGCGTTAGACCAGAAGCCAAAAGACAAGTTTCATTCTTGTCGCTACCACTTTCTGAGTGTTGCTGGACAAATCAGCCTCTCTCTGGGCCTGATATCCTTATCTGAAGAGAAGTTGAGCATGATTGCCAAGACCGCTCTGGCTCTGATGTTTTGTGAGGCCATGGGGCATCATGTAGAGAGGAAAAGATTATAAGACCAGGCCACTGCCCTGGCTCGCCACCACAGGCAGCATTTCGGGCCGCACTGAATCCACCCCATACTTTAGCAAGAGGATGCTGTGAGCAGTCCGGGAGCTTGCTCAGTGAGGAGAAAGGACAAATCATTCATGTTCAACCGCAGGCAGCCCCTGAGTCACCTCGACAGGCAGTGGCAGGTAGCTGCAGTGGAGAAAGCCTATTTTGGGAGCTCTGGTGCCCAGTGACAGACACGATTCAACTCTGAGGGAGCTGGGGAAGCCCCAAATGCAAGGCGCGTCTGAGTGACTTGTGTAGTGATGAGCCTTTACCTCTGAATGCATTCCAAGTATAAATGTATGTCTACTCATTGTTTTGTATTAATGTTCACTTAGATGTCTTCTTGAAAACTTGTATGTGAAATAAATGTCTAAAATAAATGACTCCCGTTGGTTTTTGCCATAATTTGAAGGCTGTCTTCTATCAAGGAAAAAGGGAACTTATCCAAGGGATAATAAAAGCTGATCCTCGTAGCTCAAGAGAATTTCAGTTTCTTTCCAGCCCACTGTTCTCCCCGCAGCTAGCAGGGATCTCTTGGGAGTCCACACCTATTCCTGTGCTGCAGTCCTCTGATAGTTGTCACTGCCATTGTCCCAGAAAATGTTTGGCTCTAATTCTAGAGTGGAGTTAGTCTTGGAGGCACACACTGTGTGTGTTCTTGGAGGGGCACTCAACCACAGCCTCTGCTGCTGGAACAAGTCTTGACATGATTTCCCCAGATACGGTGGTGCCTTTGGTTTACTATTTGATTTAAAGAGTCCCAGTGGCTTCCACTTAGCCCTTCTTCCCATAACAACTCCAACTCCATGGGTCATAGAGTCAGTGTAGAGATTTTGTCACTTGCCGAGGATGTATTTCCAACTATACTCTTAGAAACTGTAAGAATCATAGGATGGATTTAGAGCCAGTTCACCTAGACATGAGGTAGATTCCAGACAAAGTGTATCTCTCACCTGGACTTTATAAGCAGCCAACTGCAATAGCACCCAAGGTTCTCAAGAATTATAACTGCTCAGGGTCAGTATCTGCGAGTCCCTCTACATCTTCTATATTTTCCTTGAGTAAATGGCCACAACGTTTTTAGAGGAAACAGAGACAAAGGCTCAGAATAGGGACTTCCCTGATGGTCCAGTGGTTAAGAATCTGTCTTGCAATGCAGGGGATGCCGGTTTGATCCCTAGTCAGAGAACCAAGATCCCACATGCCACAGGGCTACTGAGCCCACGTGCCACAACTAGAGAGAAGCCCGCGCACTGCAATGAAAGATCTTGTGTGCCACAACTAAGACTGAATGCAACCAAAAACTAAATATTAAAAAGAAAAAAATGGCTCAATATTCATGTGCGTTGTTACATCATAATTGTTCCACAAGATTACCTGATCTTCCATTCCTTTATAGAGATTTAAGTCTGTGAACTGACCCACGTGTGGGAGTTAGATGAGAGACTTTAAATCTCTAAGGGGAAAAAAAATCTCTAAGGCTACAAATTTTCAATTCCTATAAACCAGTTAAGGCAATTAGATTTTAAGGGAGGAGAATGAATGCTTTGTGTCTCAAACACCAAAAGGAACAAAGCTAGTCACAACCTCCAAACACCATGGTGGGTCCAGGGACTCAGAAGGGAAGCAATGGTTTTGGGTCCCAAGAGAGGCGAATGCCTGAACCCACTTTGAGGTGGTAGGACTCTGGAGGAAAATGGCAGTGTGGGGATAGAGGGGATGGGGGCAAGACCCGAAAGGCCCGGCCTTAAGAGTTGCTTGGATACATGAGCATGGAGCCGGTGGAGCACACAGGTGTGCTTGGTGTGGAAGTGGTGGAATTGTCAGTAAACAACCCCTCTTTCTAGAAACCACCCTGGCCGAGACAAGTGTGACCGACTCAGCTATAAAATGGCAGCTGCAGCAGGCACAAAGTAAAAAGTTAGAGCAGGAAGACCATGGGCAGATGAATGGATAAGGGAGATGTGGTATAATATACAATGGAATATTAGCCATAAAAATGAATAAAATAATGCCGTTTGCAGCACATGGATGGACCTAGAGATTATCATACTGAGTGAAGTAAGTTAGACAAAGACAAATATATCACTTATATGTGGAATCTTAAAAAATGATACAAATGAACTTATTTACAAAACAAGAAATAGACTCACAGACACAGAAAACAAATTTATGGTTACCAAAGGGGAAAGGGTGTGGGGAAGGATAAATTAGGAGGTTGGGATTAACAGATATACACTATTATAGATAAAACAGATAAACAACAAGGACCTACTGTATAGCTCAGAGAACTGTATTCAATCTTTTAATAACCTAAAATGGGGCTTCCCTGGTGGCACAGTGGTTGAGAATCTGCCTGCTAATGCAGGGGACACGGGTTCAAGCCCTGGTCTGGGAGGATCCCACATGCCACGGAGCAACTAGGCCTGTGAGCCACAACTACTGAGCCTGCGCGTCTGGAGCCTGTGCTCCACAACAAGAGAGGCCGCGATAGTGAGAGGCCCACGCACCGTGATGAAGAGCGGCCCCCGCTTGCCACAACTAGAGAAAGCCCTCGCACAGAAACAAAGACCCAACACAGCAAAAGTAATAACCTAAAATGGAAAAGAATCTGAAAAGGTATATATATATAAAACTGAATCACTTTGCTGTACACCTGAAACTAACACAGCATTGTAAATCAACTATACTTCAATAAAAATTTTTTTAATATTAAAAGTAAAATAAAGCGATTTCCCTAGTGGTCCAGTGGTTAAGATTCCATGCTCCCAGTGCAGGGGGCCTGGGTTCGATCCCTGGTCAGGGAACTAGATCCCCATGCTGCAAGTAAGACCTGGCACAGCCAAATAAATAATTAAATTTTTAAAAAATAAAATTAAAAGTTAGGACATGAAGGTAGAAGATTGGCATACTTCCCCTTTGGATTGCTTGAACTCTCAGAGTTCTTGGACAGTCTGGTGAGGGAAGATGCGAGAACATAATACTAGGCTTCTCAACAACACAGAATATGAGGACTCAAGCCGATTCTCACAAACGGAAATGAATCAGTACTTGTGCCCCAAGGGTATAAAGCAGCACATGCCTGCTGCAGTAGAAAAAAACCCTAGCGAGTGTGTCCAAAATCCTGGATTCTAATTGAGCTCTGCCACTAGATCACTGTGTGATTATAGTCAAATTATTTAGCTCGCCTCTCTGGGTTTTGGGATTGGACAGCATGAGTGCTTCCCAACATTTTCCCTTCAAGAGGCCCAAAGATCCTTATATGAAGATAGTTGATTGAGAAAATACATGCGTGCAAAGTCCGTTTAGAATCTTCTTGCCAGAGCTCCGCTCCCTTGCCATGATTCTGATACCTGCACATTTCAAAACCTTTGATTAGAGGGACTTCCCTGGCAGTCCAGTGGTTAACACTCCACTGCAGGGGGCACGGGTTTGAACCAAGATCTTGCGTGCCACACAGTGCCGGGGAAAAAAAAATTTTGATTAGACAATAATAAATATAAGAGCTATCACACTGTCCACTTACTAGGTATGAGGCATTGTGCTAATGCTTTACAAACACGTATCCTCACAAACATTCTGAGGCAGGTTTCCCCTTTTAAGGAAACTGAGGCTGAGAGAAGTTCAATAACTTCTTCAAACTTATACAGCAAAAAAGCCAATGTTCTGAGATTTAAACTTGGATCTTTCTCGGAATCCAAACTCGTAGCAACTGCTTTTTACTACTGCCATAGAGTTTCCAGCTCTAACATCCTAAAATTCTGTGACCTCGTTGTTCCTGAGAAGACAGGAGGTGGGGTGGAGGTAAACTTAGGTGATCTGGGTCAATTTTGGATTCTCCTCTGTAGGGTCAGAATGAATCTGAGAGTCCTTAGGACCCGCCTATGCCATTCTTTCAGTCAACAAGTACTCAGTCCCTTCTGTACAGCAGTGAGCCCAATAATGTGGAATCACAAAGAGGAATTAACATCGATCTTCCTCTTGAGAGCTTGTGGTCTAGAAATGGATATGAAGAGCGGGACTTGAAATCCAATTGCAAGTTAGGAGTGAGAGGAGTTATCATACACGTGCTTCTGTCCCCCTCTTCATGGGGGACTAAGGGGCAAGTAGTCAGGTGACATACTGTCCCTTATGAACCCTGCAGTCAAACGTACCTTATATTTTGGCTCCACCAATGTACTAAGTATGTGACTCTGGGTAATGTCATCTCTTAGGATCTCCATTTGCTCCTCTGGAAAATGGGAAGAGTAAGAGTGGCTACCTGTATTCATTTCCTGAGGCTGTCCCTAGAAATGACCACAACCTCGGTGACTTAAAAAAACAGGTATTTATTCTCTCACCATTCTGGGGGCCAAAAGTCTGAAATCAGGGCGTCAGCAGTCCACACTCCCTCCAAAGGCTGCGGGGAGAACCCTTCCTTGCTTCTTCTAGCTCTTGGTGACTCCTGGTGCTATCATGTGATACCATAACTCTGCCTCGGTCCTTCCATATGGCCACCTTCTCTGTGTCCTTTTCTGTCTCTTATAAGGACACTTTCATTGGATTTAGGGCCCACCCTAATCCAGTATGGTTCGTCTTGACCCTTACTTTACTTGGGTCTGCAAAGCCCTTGTTTCCAAACAAGGTCACATTCTGAGGTTCCAAGTGGACATGAATTTAAGTGGGGACACTATTCAACCCACTACACTACCTCATGGGATTGTTGTGTGAGGACTAAATGAAATATGCATGGAAAGCATTCTGCACAGTGCCGAGCACATAATAAACAATAAACGTTAGCTGTACACGTGTACGCATGTGTGTGTATGGCTGTGTGTATATACACGTATATATATATGTAACTATTTTGTTATTTACTAGATTTACCAAAGGTTGATTTCATTATTTCGCCAAAGGATGTAGTAACTTTTAATGTTTTTCTCTCTTTGTGAGTTTTCTAATGTGTTGTTTCTGATTTCAAACTTTTACTGAACATTTACTGCATGCTAGGTGCCGTGTTAAGTCCTTCCCATTGCATTAACTCATTGGACCCACACAATATGCCTGCTGCTGAGGAAACTGAAGCTCAGAGAGCTTAAATAACTTGCCCAGGCAGGGTCACACAGCTAGTAAGTGTGGTGAAGCTGGGATCTGAACCCAGGTTCAGCTGACTCCAGAGTCCTACTTCTTAACTGAAGTAGGTCCATCAGCGCGTACGCTGGGTCTTGAATTTGCCTTCATTGAGTTCTTTGCCTTTCCTCTCTTCACTTGGGTTCTTTGAGCACATCATTTACCATCCTTTCCTATCAGCCTATTCATTTGATCTACTGGATAAATTACAAGTTCTTACTAGATGTTCTTCCAGCAAAGACTCATCCTTTCCTGACTAACCCTAACGGCTCTTCCTATTATTGCACAGTTTCCCTGTTAACAATTCTGTTTGTTCTTAACCCCATGAGTTAATGTTCGCTATTTGTCTTTTCTTTTTTTTTTTTGCGGTACGCGGGCCTCTCACTGTTGTGGCCTCTCCCGTTGCGGAGCACAGGCTCCGGACGTGCAGGCTCAGCGGCCATGGCTCACGGGCCCAGCCGCGGATCTTCCCGGACCGGGGCACGAACCTTTGTCCCCTGCATCGGCAGGCGGACTCTCAACCACTGCGCCACCAGGGAAGCCCCTGCTATTTGTCTTTAAGTGCAGCTATATGTCTTAAGATTACATGAACAGTATAAGAGCCCAGACTCTGGAGCCAGACCACTGGGATTTGAATCTCAGCTCTGCCACTTCCTGAGTGACCTTGAGTAAGTAATTTGACTTCTCTATGCCTCACTTTCCTCATATATAGCATGAAAAAAAAAATAATAACAATAATATGTACCTGTACAGTTGTGAAAATGAAATAAATTACCACATGTTTCGAACACAAAGCAGATCCTGGCATGTAGAAAGTGCTCAATTAGTGTCAGTAGCTATTTTTACAATTACCTTCACATCATTGAACACAGGTTGTCTGAGTAGCTCTTCTCTTTAGGTTTGTTGTTATTGAAATTTATTATTCTCTTTTTCTCCAAAATGTCTTGGATATTTGGGTAGTGACCATTTTCTCAACAGGCAATCTCTCATTGCATTGGTAATATTCTCCAGTGAGTATTTTCTTCCTTTTTACTCAGGTGAGTATTTTGCTTGTCTGGTAGAAGTGGGTGATGTTTTTGTTCGTTGTTGAGAATTATTTTTCCCTAGCACCCCTTTGCGGTGTTAGAATGATCACCTTCCATAAATTACCCATAGATTCTTGTAGAGAAGATACACACTATTTTTAAGGTGTGAACTTCAGAACGTGCCTTTTTATTCTTTTTTTATCCTTAGTTATTCACTATACTCATATCTTCCATCTAAATGCCTCTGTCTCTCCAGACCTGTATTATGCCACGTTATATATTTCCTTGGGAAATCCTTGCAGCTCTGGTCCACCCCCATACCCACCCGCATCCCCAGCTGGAGTGCCATGAGTGGGTCAGTCCATGTCCTGGATAGCTTTGGGCACTAAACCATGCCCTGGAGTCTGCACTGGGCTCTTCTGCAGGGTCTTGAGGTCTGTGATCTGGAACTGATTCTGACCAGAGTCCAAACTGGACTCCAGAACGGACTCTGAGCTCCGGACAGAGCTCCCTTGGCGCTGGCTGAGAGGGAGACGGGCTTTGGGTTGGTCTGCACTCTGAGTACCTGCCTTGGCCCTGGACTCTAAGCTGGGCTCGAGCTAATTAGACTCTGGACACCTAAAGCTCAACCCAGACTTTTGCTTCCCCCCCAGTGGTGTCCATTTCTGAAAGGAAAGGCCAGCCAGTGGGCACACAGAAGGAAACATTGGACTATTTATTGCAAAGCTAGATTGACAGCACAGGCCGCAAGGAAAAAGACCAAAGAAGGCCCTTCTATAACAGAGGAATCGGGGAACAAGAGAAGGAGAAAGGGGAGGAGGGAAGTGAGTGGAGACACATAAACGGCCACCTCTTCCACCCATTCTTCTGCTCCTGGGACCTTCCCTGTCAAGAAAAGCTCTTCTGTTGTGCTTGTTGCTATCTGTCTCTGGGCATTGCTGGCAACACATTCCCCAGGCTGAGGTCTCTGATGAGCACAAAGGAATTCGAAAGAACCAGCACATCTGAAAAGCCAGACCCAAGTCAGGGGAAGCGTATCAGTCACTTCTCAGAGCTCTGCCCCGGCAGGAAATGCAGACCTGTCTGGTCTGCAGTCCAGGACAGGTCCACTGAGGGCCCCTAGGGCAGCAGGAATTCCACCATCTCAGCTTCACCGCCCCTTAAGTATTAGGCGGGTTTTCCCATCTCCAATGAAGAACCTACAAAAAAGGTGGCCCAGTGAGGTCTCTGCATCTCTGGGAGAGACCCAACCCTCCATCAAATGTCTCCAGGCCCAGAATTCTCCAGAGAGACGCCTTCCTGAGCATCTCCAGCCTCAAGAGCCAGATCTCCCTGGGGAGAGGGAGAAACTCTTTCCTGTTGGGTCTCTAACCCTTTTCCTGAAGATCCCCATCTCCACCATTCTGAAAGCATCAGAGAATTACTTGTGATGCTTTTCATTAATCCATAGGCTAAGCCAGGACTGCAGACAGGCAGCGATGCAAGCAGTCTAGATCAGCTCAGCCCAGTGCCTGTCCTCGTCCAGACAGCGGGCACTGTACCTACTTGTATCCCTGCACAACCTGGAGCAGAAAGGAAGGACACTCTGGATCCTTGAGGTTCACCAGAAGAGAGCTGGAGGAGAAGCGGTCAAGCGGATATTATCCTTCTGATAACACTATCAACCTTCTTACCCATTGCCCAGCTCCAGGGAGCACTGCTCACATTGTGTCTTACGTGATTGGCATCTCATGACATGCATGCTCTTGGGGACACCACTAACATGGTGTTCTATGTGGACAGGGTCCCTTGAGTTGTACAACACCCCTGTGGGGAGCTCTTTCTCCCCTACTTTCAGTCCATACAGTTGTTCAGGTGAGGCTGACCTCACCCCAACTCCAGGATAAGATTCATGCTCCAGACATAGCCAATAAGAGTGCCTGGCCCCATGGCTAGAGATCGATTCAGAGGTAGACATGGCCCAAGCTGGACCAGTCCAACTCAGAGAACAGCAGAGCCAGGACCTTTGTAAGAGCTGTTGTTCTGTTTCCAGCTATTAACCTGCTAGGATGTAAGTCTGGAGTGCCTGGTGGGCATCTTTGCCTCTACTGGAGAGCCTATCCAAGCATGAAATCTACCCAGAGGACAGTAGAGCCTAAAAAGACCAAGCCCTGAAGACACTGTCTGAGCTCCCACCAAAGCCAGGGCCACTTGTGAACTTTTCAATTATGTGAGCCAACGAGTTCCCCTTTATGATGAAAGCTGTGTTCAGGTGGATTTCTGTCACTTGCCACCAAAGGTCTCAGAGCCATAATCTTTGCCTCTGAAGAAGGCTTCCTCTTCTCTTCTCCAAACCCAAGCGAGACCCTAGCCCTCTAGACCTGGATGTTCTAGGAACTGTCACCATGCCCACCAGATGGGCCATGACCCTGTGTCACATTCCTACCTGATGAGCACTCCTACAAGCAGGCTGGCCAGGAGCGGGCCCAGCCAGTAGATCCAGTGGAAGTCCCAATGGTTGGCCACCACAGCCGGTCCAAAGGCACGGGCAGGATTCATGCAGGCTCCAGACACAGCTCCCCTACAAACACCCAGCCACAATGGTCGGCAGAATCTCAGTCAAGGAGCTCCGACTCACCCAAGTTCATTTCCCCAAGTAGGCCTAAGTCACACGCTACCCAGAAACCCCCTCTAAGCTACCATATCATGGCAATCTGGGAGGTTCCAAAGTGAAAGGCTTGACCCCCTCCCCAGAGTCCTCCCTACAGTCTGCCACTCCCCACACACCCTTCTAGAAGAATGGGCAGCAAGTAGTGCCTGTTCAGTGATGGCAGGAAGGAAGATGGATCTACTCCTCCTCCAGAGTTGATAAGGCAAAGTAAGCAGTTTTCAGCTATATGAACTTTGGGGTCAAGCAGACCTAGATTCAAAACCCAGCCCAGCTATTTCTAGCTATGACCTTTGTTTAACCTCTCTGTGTTTCAGCTGAGATGAAAGTACATACCTCATAGAGCTCATGTTTCTCCAAGTGCTAACTCTAATCTAGCTGACCTGGTTGAGGCCTTCGTTGCACCACAAGCTAGGGACCCAGCATCTCCCGAAGAGGGACTGTTCCCCAAGAGCACCTCTCTAGTCCCGGCGTCTGTACCTTGCCCCATTCACTCAAGCTGGGGTCCTCACTCAGGCCTCACCCCTCACAGACCCCACCTGTGGCCAGCAGCCAAAGCCAACTGGATGAGTCAGTAGGCTTACAAGTGAACCAAAAGCCACTAGGAGGCATCAAAGCACTGCCACAGCTCTGCACATGCATTTCCCCAGACTCCACCTCCTAAAGGATGACTTAGGGCTGGAGGCAGAGCAGAGAAAGGCTACACTTGGTCCTGTGTCCAAGAAGAAAGGAAGGAGTTGGCCTGTAGGAAGGAGCTCCCTCATCCCCTATATTTAGCAGGGGCCCTTGTCCTAGATCTCTCATTTAATTTGCCACTTCCCAATGACCTTAAATAAGTCACTTGTGTCCTCTCTGAGCCCCAGTTTCCTCATATATAAAAGGGAAGAAATAATCCTTTGTCTCCTTAATGCCTTCCCAAGCCTACTAAGAGGCTCTAGATAAATGAGACAACGGGTGTGGAAGCTCTTTGTAAGTCTGAGGCTAAAAACTGGCTGCCTGCTGGCAGGATAAACACAGTCCACAGAAATGGTTTATTGATACTACAAAAAGTAGAAAATTCACATAAAAATCCAGTCTTCTGACTTCCCTAGAATGAAATTAGAAGGGTTGCCCCAAGCCCATATTCCCACACAGCGATAACTTATCAGAGGTGCGTGGTGGTGGCCTCCTTAGATGCCACAGTCCCCACCATTCCCTGTTGTGTGCCTCCCGCCAGCCCACTTCCCCCGTTTACATTACCTGTGTGGCTTCTATTGGCAACCCTCAGGTAAGCTCAGCAGACCTGCCCTCCTCCAGGGGCGAGCCTCAGCCCAGGTCTAAGCACTGTGGTCCCACAGCCAAGGGGCACTCACCCTGCTAGGATGTCCACGGTGACAGAGAAGCCGATGGAGAATGGGGCCAGAGGACCCTGCGTCTTCTCGTTTATGGTGCCCAGGCATACAGCCAGTGCCAGCAGTGCCGTCAGGATGATCTCTGCCACCACTGCCCCCGTCACTTGCCTGGGCTCCTGGACCGTCACGAAGGCTGCCCCAGACGCGTTCCAGAACCTCTCCTCGGAACTCACCGCCTGCAGTGAGCAGTGCTCAGCCTCATGTTGCCGGTGGAGAGACAGCTGGGAGCTGACGGGAGGGGCCCCATCCTTTTGAACCAGGGAAGGGTCCTGTCCAATGTGCAGTCAGACATATCTGGACCCACATCCCAGCTCCACCAGTTCCTACAGTGCGGCTTTGCCTGAGCTATTGGACTTCCCTAAGCCTCATTTTGCTCTTCTGTAAATGGGGATAACCCAGCGGTGGCTCCAGGTACTGTAGGCCTGAAGGGTATGTAACTTATATGACCCTCTTTGAGAAAGAATACTAAAATACCTTATTTTTACAAACTCTGCAAACACACATACCCAGGTAAACACATTACCAGCCCCCTAAAAGGCCACTTCGAAGGGATGAGAAGAGCCCTGAAGCTTAAGCCCCATTGGCTTCCCAGGAAATCGGCCTTGGGGTCATCACGACACCTGGGAAGGGAAGACTGCAGTGCAGACAAGCTTCTGGACCCGGGACTCAAATCCAGGCTCAGTTGCTCCCCAGTTCATTTGAACTTGGGCAAATTATTGCCTTCTCTGTGCCTCTGCTTCCGCCTCTGTAAAGTAGGTATGGTCATGGTAATAGCCCTGGGCCCAGGTGGGGAGTGCTCTTTAAGGACTGATGCAGGCTTCTAGTCAAGTTGGAGATTAAATGAGAGGATTCTACCAAGTGCTCGGGGAGGGGGGAGGGCACCCAGTGAATGACCACTTCTGCCCCACACTGGTCTCCACCATGTTGGACAAGTTTACAAGTGACCAGGCCTGAGGGAGAGTCCCAGCACTGCTTTCCACTGGGAATCAGAGCAGCAAGGTCCGGGCCCCGTTCTAAACAGACAGGGGAGCAGGGTCTCAAATGGGGGCACAGGGAGACCAGGGCAGGGACGACAGCAAGATGGGATTCGAGACCAAAGTCTGCAATGGGCAGCGCTTAGAGCCACAGACCAAACCCCAGGCAAGCCAACAGGGTGCCCCCTTCACCCCTTCCCACCTCCCCACTCCCTCCAATCCCACCCCCAACACAAGCCAAGCAAGGCTTCCAATTTGAAGGGTCCCTGGTTGAGACTTCAAAACAGCAGGAAGGAAAGAGAGAGAAGGAAAGAAGGAAACAAGGAAGTCAGGCAGGCAAAGAGGGAGGAGGGAAGTCCTTCCATGGAGTTACGTGTAGAGCTATAGAAATTCTGTGGCTTGAGAGGAAGAGCTAGCCTTCCTACCGCAATGGGAGGATTCCAGTAATTTGAGCATTAACTCCCATTTAAGGCAGAGTAGCTCAGTTTAAAGGCAGGCAAACTGGAGAACACACAGAGAAGTCAGTTCAGGAGTTTCTCGAGGAGAATAACCCTGTGTATCCTGTACCCTCAGACAGTGCTTAGTGAGATGTTTGTAGCATGAATGAAGTGAATGAATGAATGAACGAAAAAACTAGAATTGTCTAAATCCAGAAGTGGACTCAGGAACAGAAACCTTGAGTCCTGAATTCCGCTTCCTGGTCTGTCTAGGGAGGGCTGTGTCCAGACACAGACAGAACAGGGTGGGTTTGGAGGAAACCAAAGGCCCTTTGAGTGTCCCCTCCAAGGTAGAAAGGTCCACCCAATCTCATTGGAGGCAACAGGAAAAGAACTGGACAGGACTTCCCTGGTGGCGCAGTGGTTAACAATCTGCCTGCCAATGCAGGGGACATGGGTTCGAGCCCTGCTCCGGGAAGATCCCACATGCCGCGGAGCAACTAAGCCCACGCGCCACAACTACTGAGCCTGCGCTCTAGAGCCCGCGAGCCACAACTACTGAGCCCGCGAGCCACAGCTACTGAGTCTAGAACCCGTGCTCCACAACAAGAGAAGCCACTGCCATGAGAAGCCCGTGCACTGCAAGGAAGAGTAGCCCCCACTCACCCCACAACTAGAGAAAGCCCAAGCGTGACAATGAAGACCCAACGCAGCCAATCAATCAATTTTTTAAAAAAGAACTGGACAGTCCCCACTCCTTGCCCCTCGCCCACCCCAGCAGCCCCATCAGAGCAAAAGCCCCCAGCCCAGCCCCCTGGGGGATCACCCACCTTGGCCAAGGCGGCCCCAATCAGCCCCCCACACAGCTGGGAGATCCAGTAGGGAAGGAGCATGATCAGGTGGAGGCCTCCGACCAGCACGGCTGCCAGGGACACTGCAGGGTTGAAGTGTCCACCGCTGTCACCCACAAAAGCAGAAGGAGTCGTGAGGCCGAGGCCCAGGCACTGGGTCCCGGCAGCCCCACCACCTCCCCAGGTGGCCTTGAGGGGCCGGAGTCTGTCAAGGGCAGCCCAGGTAGAAAACAGGCACCAAATTAAGCCCACTTTCCCCGAGGTGCCAAGTGGTGGGGGAGAGCCTGGGAGGGGAGGGCAGCACCATTCCCGTCCTACACCCAGACCCCAGGGTGGCCCAGACAAGAATACGGTGGGAAACTGTCCCTCGGCTCTTTCCAGAGCCCCTAAGAGCTGCATCCAGCCCTTCAGAGCCGTGGCCACAGGTCAGAATGAGACCCCAGGCTTCAAACTCACAGCCCAAGACAGGTATCCTGGCCTCCCCTTAGAAGAAACCAGGCCCTGAACAACAGCTCCTGATTGAACTCAACCAATGAAATTTTTTATTGGTGGAACTCAACCAGTAAAATTCCTATTTTTGGTCTGAAAGTGTGACTAGTGTTGCCTGTAAAATTGAGATTAGAGGTTCCTGGAAATGGCACTGGGAATCAGGATCGAGGCTAGAGGTTCATGATTAAGTTGGGATTGGGATCTGGAGTTTGGGATGTGAAGGGAATTAGACCAAGTCAAACCTAGGCCAAAGGGCTGGTTCAACTTGGCTGGTCCTTCCAGAGGTCACGGGCCAAGAGCCTTCCTTTTCACCAAGATGCTCAACCAGTCCAAGCCTCAGAGCCTAGAGGGCCCCCCAATGCCCTGCTACCCCCATTGGCATCCCATCCAGTCCCACTCAGATGAAGGAACTATCCTGAGAGGCTGGCTCACCAATCCCGCTGGTGCCTGGGATGGACACACCCAATAAGAGGGACAGTGACCCCAAGGCCCCCCATGTCAACCCAGATGTTTAGAGCCCACCAATGCGCCTGCCCACCCAACGGGCACAGGGCACTGAGCTGAGACTGGACAGAGGACCCTGGCTCTGGACACAGGGACTTTGTCCAACACGCTCACACTTCAGGACCAGCTGCCCCAACTTGTCAGGTGCAGCTCTGTGCACAGGCCCTTGGGTGAGCTTCCTGCAGGATCAGGAAGCACCAGCTGATCTCAGACTTGACCGGCAGGGAGAGGGGCAGCCAGGCTTACTTGGCCTCAATTCAGGTCCATGACCAAACTTAGCCTGGGCTCTGCCAAAGCAGAGAGGTGAAGGTGGAGGTGAGGTGGCCTCCTGCAGGAGGGAGACTTAGAACCCTCTCGGCCATCAGCCTCGCCACCAGGTCCCGCAGCCCAAACGGGGAGAGACACTGTCACTCAGAGTGTGGTTCTACCAGAAGGCTGGGACACTTCACACTCATTAACAGTAGAACAATCAAGACACCTTCTTAGCTTACTCATCCATGGCTTGCTCAACAAATACTTATTGAACACCTACTCTGGTGCTAGGTGCTGTGTCGGGCGCTCCAATAACCTCAGAGTCAGTGCTGGGCACACGGTAGGTACCGAATAAATATTTGTTGACAAAAAACAGATGGCTGAATAAAAGGCTGGCATTTCAGGTAGGCAGTCTCCTGCAGCGCAAAGTGATGTTCTCTCCTGCCAGCTGGCCTGGGTTCAAACCCTAGCTCTGCCACCGAAGAGCTGTATGACCGTGGGCAACTTACATAACCTCTCTGTGCCTCAGTGATCCCTACCTCGTAAAGGCTGTTGCAAAGATAATTAATACATGTTCATATAGAGTGCTAGCATATAGTTAGTACTCAATAAATATCAGCTATTATTACCATCCCCTTTTATTTCACTGAACATAGAGAGGTTCAGCTAATTGCCCTGGTCACCCAGCTAAGCAGTGACAAAGGTTGCCTTCAATCCCAGACCCATCGTCGAACAGAAGACTCTGTGTTTTTCATCCCACCTGCAGCTTCCCTTAGATATTTAAAGAGAAATGTTAAAGTTCTCTTTCTATTCTGCTTTTCTGGAAACAGTATTTCAATTTCCTTACTCAGATCTGTTTTCTGTGTGAGATTAAATACAGACCAACCAGGTTCTAGAGGCCCCTGACAGACACTCCATCCAAGACATTTGTCATTGTGGTTGGTTCTCCTGGGAGCCCACGACCTCCCGGTGGAGCTCCTGTCCAGGGGAGGGCTATGCAAGGGGAACTCTTCAGGCCTCCCTGCCCCCCCCCCGGCGGGTTCTTCTGCATAACTCTGCCTTACCCTAGGCTGGAGCAAAATGCCCCGTCCTAAAGGTAACAATAACACAGCAACCAACAGTGACTGAGCGCTTACTATAGACTAAGCTCTTCACATCATTTCATTCTCGTGCCTTCCCCAGGAGATGCTGGGTTTAGGACAGACAGCTTGGTTTGCCTCCTGGCTCTACCATGGGACTCTGGACGAGTTACCCGGCCTTTCTCCTTCATGTGTTGGCTTGAGAAATAAGATTTAGAAAATACTCCCACTGTTCGCATTTCATAGGTGGGAAGTTTGGGTTTGGGGAGTGACTTGGTCAAAGCCACAGAGCTCATAGGCTGAAGAGCCAGGATTCAAACCCAAGCAGCCTGACCCCTCGCCCAACCCACATTTTGCCCACACTGCTTTTGGGATCCTGGGCATGTGCCCAGGGGTCCCTGCCCACAGCTCTGCTCCCTGCCTGGCTCCCCAGGTTGGCACCAGGCAGAGTGCTCAGAGCTGTTCCCACCTGATACTCCCCAGCGTGGCGATGACCAAGCCCAGGGCCAGCCCATGGGCCAGTGCCGGCTGCAGCAGCCCAGTGTCGGTCCCGTTCTCGATGACCGACAGGCAGCCGATGAAGATGAACAGGGCAGAGCCCAGCAGTTCAACCAGGCAGGGCTGCACAAACCGCTCGTACCAGCACCCACGCCACCTGCCCCCCTCGCTGGGCTCCTTCACCTTGACGCCACCAAACTCCAGGTCACACATGGATGCAGCTGCCTGAAGGGGGGGAAACGGAGGGGGACACGGATGGGAGGAGAGTCCAGAAAGAAGCCCCCCAGTGCCCCAATCTTGAATTAATTCTCAGCAACTGCTTGGATGGCCAGGCTGCAGAGGAAGAGGCCAGCAGTGTACTCACCTCTGCAGACATCAGGGCGGAGGTGACTCAGGACGGGACTCTGGCCTGCGCTGGCTGGAAAACCCACACCTGCTCTCCCGGACAGGACACTCTTATCTCCAGGACCGGGGCTTCCAGCCCACTACAGGCTCTGCCCCTTTTAAAGGGCTACAGAGGCTCCCGAGGGTGTCAAGAAAGCAATAAAGCCCAGTAGGAGGCGGCCCTGAGGCCCAGGAGAGGAAACACTTTTTAACCTTAGCCAGGCAGGGCAGGGGGTGGCCAAGGATTGCTGAGCTTTCTGCCAGCAAAGGCAAAAGGCGTCGGCTTCGCTGCGTCACCTGGGGAGGGCTCCAGGTCTGCCCCAGCAGGAGATGGAGGGCCCTGATCGCCAGCTCCCTTGGTCACCACCGGGGCCCAGAGGAGACCCACGTGTGTGAGTGAACACAAGGAGGGTCCCGCCAGGGAAGTAACGGTAAACTCATCTTCAGTGATTTTTCCATGGACTTCTAAGGACACCTCCTTGTGTCTGAGGCCCCGGCACCTCCACAGACTCATGCTGATAGGCTGATCCAGGACTGAGGGTGTAGACGGATGACCATCTCTGGAGATTGCAGAGGCAATGGTAAAGCCTGTGGACTTTGGAAACAGGCTGCCTGGATTTCAATCCCAGCTCTTCCGTGAACCAGCTGAGTAACCTTGAGCAGTTGCTTACCCTCTCTGCACCTTACTTTTTCTCCCATGCAGCATGGATGATAGTGGTGATACCAATGACATTGGGTTGTGTGGCTTAAATTAGTTAAGATCATAAAGTGTTATGACAGAGTCAGACACACGATAAGCACAATACCAGTGCCTGCTGATTTAGAATATGTATTTATGTGAATATTTACTGAGCACTTTCTAAGTACTGGTCTAAGTACCTTATATGTATTATCTCATTTAAACTTCACAACAACCCCATGAGGTAGGTACTATTATTACAGCCACTTTACAGATGAGGAAGTGGAAATTCGGGAAGGTTAAGTTTCGCAGGATCACACAGCTTTTGTGATTGTGGGCTAAGTCACAAAAGGACAAATACTGTGTGATTCCACTTATGTGAGGTACCTAGAGTAGTCACATGCATAGAGACAGAAAGTAGCATGGTGGCTGCCTTGATCTGGGAGGAGGGGAGAATGAGGAGTTACTGTGTGATGGGTACCCAGTTTCAGTTGGGGAAGACGAAAAAGTTCTGGAGGTGTTGCACAACATGGATGTACTTAATATCACTGAACTATACACTTAAATGGTTAAAATGGTAAATTTTGTGTTACACATATTTTGAATTGAAAGAAAAAAAAAACCTGTGGGTAAAGCCACTACACTCACAACTGAAAGAAAAAAAACTTGTGGGTTAAGCCTTTCTAAGATGATGGATGGATGAATGGATGGATGGATGGATGGATGGATGATAGAAGAAGAGATGGATGGAAGGATCGGCAGATGGGTGGATGGATGGAAAGAAAGAAGGAAAGAAGGGAGGAAGGGAAGGAAAGAGAGATGGGTTTCCTTACTCATACATTCAAAGATGCTCATACATTCAGCAAATATTTACATACCTACTGTGAACCAGCCACTGTCCTAAGAGCTGGCAGGAAATGTAGCAGTGATCAAGACAAAGATGCTGTTTCGATGTTCATACATATAACTATTATCTGAGCATTGTATGTAGAGATAGAGAAGTAATGTCAGGGATAAGAGAATTTTAATGAAAATTTCCACCATTTATTGATAACTCATTACCCATCTAACGCTGTGCTAAGCGCTCTGCACACGTTCACAACAGCCCTGTAAGTCCTATGACTTCTTATCCCCATCTTCAGATGATAAAAATGAGGCACAAAGAAGTTGAAGAACCTGCTCAAGACCGTGTAGATGAAAAGCATCTGCTTCGGGACAGAAGTAGACGCCTCTGGACAAGGGTTTGACAGTTTGCTGAGAGCTCTTCGCAGCTCGAGGCCCTGGAACGCAGCGTCTCTATTGAACATTTGCATATCTCAGAAGGTTTGGGGGCTGCTCTCTTGCTGGTTATCTCGAGACCTGTTCTCTCCCTCCTCTGCACCCACAGCACATTGTACAAGATGTTTCTTATTCCCCTCCTCCCTGCAACATAAGATGGTTGTCCAACCCTCAACTCCCCCATCTCCCTCATTCTTTGCCCAAGTTCTGCCAAGTGCTGCTCCTGGAATATTTCTCTCCTGTTTTCACCCAAGCCTTCATCGGTTCTTACTTAGGCTCTTGAAAACAAATTAAATATTCACTATACACCTGCCAACTGCAGACCCTGCACTGGACACCACACATGCATTCCTTCAATAATTAATATTCACAATAATCTATTATTTTCCCACTTCACAGGTAGGAACTCCCAGCTGGTATTACTACAACTCCTCATCTGGTCTTCTTGTTTCAACCAATTTCTTTTTTTTTTCTTTAATTGAAGTATAGTTGATTTACAATGTTGTGTTAATTTCTGCTGTAAAGCAAAGTGATTCTGTTATACATATATATATATATATATATACATTCTTTTTCATATTCTTTTCCATTATGGTTTATCACAGGATATTGAATATAGTTCCCAGTGCTAAACAGTAGGACCTAGTTGTTTATCCATTCTATATAAAATATTTTGCATCCATTAACCCAAATTCCCAGTCCATCCCTTTCCCACCCACCCCCTTGGCAACCACAAGTCTGTTCTCTATGTCTGATGCCTCACCCAATTTCAATCCATTCCTTTAAAACTGGCAACCAGCAGGGCACAGTTTGGCACTTGGGTCCAGGTCTGGGGATCAAGCTTCTCCACCTGTGCCCCCTAGCTTCTCTCTCAGCCTCAGTTTCCTTGTCTGTAAAAGTGGGCTAACGGTGGTACCCAGCCCCGTAGAATTGGTGTATAGATTAAGGGAGACAATGCCCTTAGTACACTGCCCAATCCAGAGCAGGTGCCCAACAACCAGTAGCTCTTATTATGGTTCTCATTAGTCAGAGTAGGTGCGTAACAAATAACCCCAACATTTCAATGGCTTAACATAGTAAAAATTGATTCCTTGTTCACAGAATAGTCCAGAGCAGGCCCTTCATCACATGGTGACTCAGGGAGCCAGGCTACTTCCACCTTGGAGATCCACCATCTAGGTCCTCAGATCATCTGCACCAGCCAGCCAATGGGGGAAGAGAATGCGGAGGACTGTGCAGGGGTGGTTTGTGGGGTAGGCCTAGAAATGGCAAATACCACTTCCTTCCATATTTGATTGACTAGAACTCAATCACATGGCTTCACCTGGCCACAGAAGAGTCTGGGAAACACAGTCTAGTGGTGTGACCAGAAGGAAAAAGAAAGGCATTTTGTGAACGCCCAGAAATTTCTACCACACCACATGGTGGTTGCTGTTGTTCCCCAGCCTGTCAATCTAATCCTATCCTTCCCTGACTTCAAACTTTCTAGCACCTTCTGTGGCAGTCAATGCCAAACTCAACTCCCATAGCAGCCACACAGGTCTACCCTGGACTCAACTCCTGCCACATGAACCACCATAAAGGATTTGCCAGGTGAGCCCTGCACCCTCACCCCCTCCCTGCCCATGCCATCCCCTCTGCTTGAAGTTCTCTTTTGCCCTCTTGGCCAACTTCTACTGCTCACTCAAGTCTCAGATCCAGATATTTGTCGTCCCTGACTCCTGGGCCAACTAGCTGTCAGTCCTTGCTGCATGCCCCTCCCCCACGAGAGCCAGGATTGGACTCAGTAGCTCCAAAACCAGTGGTTCTCCTGAGAAAATCTGAATGTCATTCAAGCAAAACAATGTATTTCCACAACGTGAGATTTTTGTGTGGCCTGATGTCTCCATATGCAATGCACTGGTCTCCCAAACCACCAGGATAACCAGTACACTAGGGAAATGATGTCTTCCTAAGAAATTGTTTGACTGGAAAACTTTTCAGCCTTCCAATCCCAGGTCTGGTTGACATGACCAAAGCCTCTAATTTTTATCTTTGTTTGCACAGAAACATTTTAAGACATCTCTGCATCTGTCGGCACCTGTCTGCCATCCACCACCAGGTCCAAATAGAGTACAAAAGCAGGTTGCATCTTATCCTGGCAAACCACTCTATCCTCCTTTCTCATATTGATGGCTGCACACATGTGCAGGACATGTTCACTTATGTCATGGTCCTGGCACCCATTGCCATCATTGTCATGGGCCTTGTTAAATTGTGCCAGGGATATTCTGAGCACTTGCAGAGTACTCTGCCCTTTCTCGTACTCAAGTTGGGACACCCTTAATTTTGTAACAGAAGAAATCAAAAACCCAGAAAGAAATTTGCCCCTGGCCATTGGGATTTCTATGCCAATTATGACACTCATCTACATCCTGACCAATGAGGCCTATTACACAGTTCTGAGCATTTCAGACGTCCTTGGCAGTAATGTCATGGCTGTGACATTTGCTGACCAGACATTTGTCATGTTTAGCTGGACCATTCCCATTGCTGTTGCCCTGTCCTACTTTGGGGCCTCAACACGTCTATCTTTGCTTCATCAAGGTTGTTCTTTGATGCACTGTTGTGGGGAAAATGTGATGTTGGTGCCATGGCAGCCACCTTGAGATCATGAGGTGCAACTTGCCAGAAGTGTGGATCCTTGATGACACCACCAAGGCCCCAGACAACCCCAAGACCAGCTACTCCAGACTTCTTGTTAAATAAACGTGCACTTCCCAGAGAGCACCCTAGAGAGAGTGAATTCATAAAGTGGCTGTGGGATATTTTAAATTTTCAAGGGAAATAAATTGATGCTCAATATCTGTCAGACAGGGTGTGAATTACTAGCTCAAGGTAGTTCACAGTTTTCTATTAGATGGCCCTACATTCCTTTCAATTACATCATATCTTTGCAAACCTGGTTTTATGGGTGTTGCCATATTAATAATAATAATTAAGAAAAACACGTGCTGCATGAAAATCAGTGTGGAAAATGAAGTGAGAGTGGCAGTGTCCAATCTGACTCCAAGGCCTGAGAACCTGTGCAGTGCCCCAAAGGCATACATATCCCATGGTAAGCAACTGTAGTATTTAAAAATGAAAGTTATTAAGAATGCAATTAAATTGAGTTATTTAAGAATGAAATAAAACAGAAATAAGATATTTTTCCTTTCAATGTATGCATATTTTCTTAAATGGCCACTAAGTAGTTAGGCCATAAATACTAAGTGTTTTTTTGGACCTAACTAATAAATACAACTATTAGGTATTCCTTTTGTCCAAGGAACACCATGAACCAAGAAAGTTTGGGAGCCTCTGAAACAAATAATACATGTCCTTCTCTTTCAGGCACTGGGGGTTGAATTTTCTATCCTTTGCAGCAGAGAACATTTATGGCTGATAAGCTCCCTCCCAATATACCAAAGACACTGGGCTTTCGGTCTAATAATTTCTTCTTAAAACAAGTCACTATTTGTAGTAATGCAGATGCTTGATAATTCAGGCTGATGCTGAGATTTGTGTGCTGTGGACAGTCACAGAAACGTAAAGCAGAACTGTTACTGACCTGGGTTCTTGGACTCTTTAATCAATAGACATTGATAAGAGGCCAGACAAGGAATTCAGGCAAGGCTTTACTGGGACTCCTGCTGCAGCAGGAGGGACGAGCTGGTTCCATAAATAGGGTGAATGTAAGGGCGCACTGGTGGGTCGGGCCAGAGGGGTAGCTTAGGTGGTCTGCCCAACCCCCTTGGTGGTGCTGTGTACAGGATCATGCTCAGGACCCTGCTTTTGCCCCCAGCACCTCAGAAGTGGCAGCTGGATTTTGGTCTTTTTGTATCTTGCTGTTCATAATTTGCCCCAACTGCACATACTCACAGTTATTTTTAGTCCCGTATAGTTTCTTTGTATTTTGTTGCTCCAGGAGACATTTGTCCAGGATCAAGCACTGCAGCAAAGGATCCCAGGTCCCAGCCTGTCTCAGACCCCTCACTGTCTTCTGAAACTGGTTTATTTCTATCTAAACAGCTCTGCCGTTGTTTTCAACGTATGACCACTCACTTGGAGCTCAGGGCAAGTTTGTTGTTGGAAATGAGTCTAGTTTTCACCTTTCTCACTGCTCAGATCACAGGTTTAGTTTGAACCTGAGCACCTTCCTTCCTTCCTTGTAGAAGCCACCAGCACCCTATTTTCTGCCCTGCAGTGTCCAGTTCAAATGCTGATGTCTCTGGAGTCACTGGTAACCAGACATCAGACATGCTGGCTACGTCAGAACTTATCACAGCCAAAAAGTCACTGGACTGAAGGAGCAGTCCACTAAGTCTCATCAGTAAGGGCTCATTTGCTCGCCATCTGCATGTTTGGAACAACAGTTAAAATGGTAGTAATAATGTCCACTATTTACTGAAGAGCTTGTCACTATGAGCATGTTTCATATGATAATCAGAATGTTCTCATGTTGTTGACTTTTTTTTGGGGGGTCTATCATTTTCTCTACTTTTGGATAGTAATGCTTATTACAATTAAATAGCTCTACAGAAGAGGAAATCCAAAAGGTCAGCAAACATGAAAAGATAATAGCCAGAAAAAATTCAAAGGAAAACAACAGAACAGAAAATTTTTAAACGTGATTAACATCCAGTACCAACAAAGAGGGAGAAAATAGGCAAAGCCATGCATTTTTGGGGCGAGTGGGCATTACTACAATATTTTGCAACACAGTCTTGCAATATTTATTAAATATGTAAATTCACCTACCCCTAGGCCCAGCGAGCCTTGTTTCAAAAATCGATCCTATAGAAATAAAAACTCCAATTAGTAAGAGTATATGTACAGGGACATTGATTTCATTATCGTTTACTGGTAGAGAAAGCTGAGAACTATCTGAACGGTCATAATTATGAAAACATCTACCCCAGAACGAATGTCTATTTTCAGTATCCTGAACATCCCGTTGTTCTACTCAGCATCAAGCCTTTGGACAGTCTGTTTCTTTTACCCAAACTGCTCCCTAATTCTGACAAAAACTTTCTCATCCTTCAAGTCTCAACAAAGATATGATAATGTTTTTAAAGGGTGTAAGAGAGAAAGTATCATGAAAATGTGAAGCACATGCACTGGCTAGCAATTGGATGAATCTCACAAACAAAGTGAAAAAAGCCAGATGCAAAAGAGCGCATACAGTGGAACAGAAAGTTCGAGAACAAGCAAAGCCGACTGTGCTATTAGCTTTGGGAGGTCGTGACTCGGACGGGGCACATGGAGGCTTCGGGAATCTATCACTTTCTATTTCTTGATCTGGATGCTGGCCACAGGGTGAGTTCACTGTGTGAAAATTCATCAAGCCGATAACGATGTGTGTACTTTTCTGTGTGTACATTGTACTTCAATAAAAAGTTAAAAATAAACCCAATCTATATTAGGAAGTTACCTTCTGGATATAACCAAGAGGAAATCTGTAGGTGAACCACCGGTACCTAAGAAGAGAACACTGAATTCAATCTCTACGTTGTCGCCTGTAACATTTTATCCCCATAAAATATAAAAATGTGCTAATTTAGAAATTGCCTTTTAAAAATCAGAAAGCTTTCACTCTGCTGTTTTTCACTCCAATAGTTGAATTGTCATCAATAACAATACAAGTTAACAGTCAGCAGGCCCTATCCCAGGGCTTGTACTGAGCATTTAACAAACATCACCCTGCTGGCTCCTCATGACAGTCCTGTGAGGTGGGTGTTGTTCCCATTTCTCAGATGAGGAAACTGAAGTTCAAAGATCTAGTGACTCACTAAAGGTCAGAGGTAATTAGGGTCAGAACTGGTTTGCTAACTCCAGAGCTCATGCTTTTACAGAAAAAATATCTCTATAAGAGGTAAAGTAGCTAAAAAAAGAAAACAGAAATATCTTTTGAGAGACTCATTTGGGTTTTTAAAAATTATTTCTAAAACAGCTCTATTGAGGTACAACTTATAGACAATAAATTACCGGTCAAGTATACCACTGATGCTTTGACATGCATATACACCCATGAAACCAGCTCCATAATCAAGACAGTGACCATGTGTATCGTCCCCCAATTTTCCTCATGACCCTATTCCTGTTCTCAGGCAATCACTAATCTGTTTTCTGCCACTATAAATTAGTCGGAATTTTCTAGAAATAGAATCAAATAGAGAGAGAACAAACTAGTGGTTACCAGTGGGGAGGGGGGAGAGGAGCAATATAGGGTTGGGGAATGGGAGGTACAAACTATCAGATGTGAGATAGGCTACAAGGATGTATAGTACAACACGGGGAATATAGGAAATATTTTGCAATAACTGTAAATGGAGTGTGACCTTTAAAAATTGTGCAAAAAATTAAAAATTAAAAAAAAAGAAATAGAATCAAACAGCATGTGTTCTTTTTTATCTGGCTTCTTTCACTCAGTGTACTTATTTTTGATTCATCTATCTTGTTGTATGTCCAAACTTAATTTCTTCTGGTTGCTGTGTAGTATTCCATTTTTCTATACTACAAAGCTACAGTAATCAAGACAGTATGGTACTGGCACAAAAACAGAAATATAGATCAATGGAACAGGATCGAAAGCCCAGAGATAAACCCACGCACGTATGGTCACCTTATCTTTGATAAAGGAGGCAAAAATACACAGTGGAGAAAAGACAGTGTCTTCAATAAGTGGTGCTGGGAAAACTGGACAGGTACATGTAAAAGTATGAGATTAGAACACTCCCTAACACCATACACAGAAATAAACTCAAAATGGATTAAAGACCTAAATGTAAGGCCAGATACTATAAAACTCTTAGAGGAAAACATAGTTGTTTTTTTTTTTTAACAATGCCATTTCTTCTACTAAATATTCAAAAGCCTCACTAAGATTTTTGGAGAAAAGGATCATTTTTCATCAATGGCACCTGGGACAGTCCCCAACCAGGAAATAAGCCAATGTAATAAATTGTGAAAATTTATCAGAAATAATGAAATGAGACATCAGGGCAACCACACCCTCAAGGAATGGTGATGGTGGGGAATTTTTATATGCTGTCTGGGGCCAGGGGAGAAGGGATATATATAATGTAGTAGTCAAAAGCACAAGTCCTAGAGCCAACCTGCCTGGTTTCAAATCCAGTTCCATCATTTACTGGCAGTGAGGGCGTTCCAAGGAGAGAGACGGTTGCCCATGTCAGATGCTACTGAGAAGTTGAGACAGCCAAGGACAGAGAAAGGGTCACTGGGTGTGATGGTTTCAACGTCACTGATGTCCTTCCCAAGGGCAGGTTCAGTTCAGCAGTGTGTGTAGAAAGGATTACCAGAGGTTTTAGATGAGTGTGTGGGAGAACAGGAGAGGCAGCGAGAGGCAGTCACTCCAGGGGGACATGAGTTCCAAGTCCCAATTCGAAAAGCCAAAACCACACTTTGGAATGCATGTCTCAGTTGTGGGAGGTATGGGAGAGGGAGGGCATGAAAGCTAACCCTTGGTGAGATCCTCTGCCCCTGATACCCGCTACACTCCCGTGAGAAACTGTAAGGTTTCTATAATGTTATAAGATAACCATTCCAGCATGCGGTGCTTCTCAACTTCAGTATTTCCAAATACATCACCTCCCTGATTTCTGCATGTCCATACAGTAGCTCTACCATTATTTTCTTAGTAACGGTCTTTAAATGGGCTCGCTTTTAAAATGAAATTGACAGGTACTTTAAGGGATATTTTAGAACACAACCATCAATAGTAATGGCATATCATTAGCCTTGAACAGAAGGTACTCCATAAAACTAAATGCAAGGAAAAACAGAAATGTAATTGAAGCCAAGCAAAGTTTTAAAAATTCTAGCCAAATGCTGTTGCTCCCTCAGTTGGAGAAAACGCTGTAACACTCTGACCTCCACCTGTGATCAAAACCAATGCTAAGGGGGAAGGGGGGTTGGGGGAGGGAAGTATTGGGATGTAGGGATTGGCAGATGCAAACTATTATATACAGAATGCACAAACAAGAAGATCCTACTGGATAGCACAGGAAACTACATTCAGTATCCTGTAACAAACCATACTGGAAAAGAATATAAAAACGAATGTATACATATGTATAACTGAATCACTTTGCTGTACAGCAGAAATTAACACATTGTAAATCAACTACAGTTCAATTAAAAAACAAAACCCAAACCAAAACATTAGAAACAGTGCTAACATGGTAGTGTATACACACATAAAAATGAAACAAGTTACAAAAAAAGTACTCACCCTTACTACGGACGATGTGCTATGACATTCTCCATTCTAGTCCGTATCTTTTTAAAATAAGAGACTTGATTCCCTACATGGAGTCACCATCCATTAATGGCCTAGTACACAGTTTCAAAAACAATGGATTAGTAAATATGGCATTAGTGTTAAAGACACACCAGCACCAGCCTGAGATCTTCAACTTGGACTTCTTAAGATCTGAAAGGTCCTTAAGACCTTACTGAACAGGCAGTAACTTTCTCACCAGGTGATTCAATGTCATTTCACGCTGTGTCACCACCCGGACCCCTGTCAACAGGCGTGCTGCTGTATAACGGGGGACAGGTCACACTGTAGGGAAAGCTGATCTAGAGACTCTGCAAGTCTCTAGTAAGGGGCCGTGATCTCTCGGACGGGAGAGGGCCGGTGGGCTGCCTCACTGCCGCTCTGCACACACAGGCTCAGGTTCACAGCCCCAGTCACATCACCAAAAATCTCATTAGGTGTGGACAGGCCTTATGTCTTTGAATTGGAGGCCAGGTCTCCAGGGCCCCTTTTAATCTGTATCATAACTGTATTAGTTTCCTACTGCTGCTGTAACAAGTGACCACAAACTCAGCGGCTTACAACAACACAAATTTATTCTCTTACTGTTCTGGAGGTCTGAAATCTGAAACCAGCTTCACTGGGCTAAAGTCGAAGTGTCAGCAAGGCTGGCTCCATTTGGATGCTCTGAGATGTTCTCTTTCCCTTTTCAGCATCTGGTGGCCGCCTGTATTCCTCCACTTCCACCCCTTCCCCACATTCAAAGCGCATCACTCCAGTCTCTGCTTCTGGTGTCACATGCCTCCTTCTCCTCCGACTCTGACACCCCTGCCTTCCCTTATAAGGAAGGACTCTTGTGAGGACATCCGGCCCACTTGGAGGCTCTTGGGTAATCTCCCATCTCAAGATCCTTAATCACATCTTCAAAGCCCCTTTTGCCACATAAGGTAACATGTTCACAGTTGGAGGGATCAGGGGCTCATCATTCATCCTGCCACAATGACCAAGGTGAAGGCGGATTTAAGCAGGAAAGGGCAGAAACGGGAGCAGAGACGAGCTCCAACATCTGGTCAAGGTGCCAAGTGCAATGTCGGGTGCTGCAAACGGGAGCACACAGGAGTAAATCCCGCAACGGACGAGCTAAGTCTGACTCACAGGGAGCGAGCCAAGGTCAAGGTCGGGTTAGGACCTCTGGTTCCAGCTGACACAGAGGTGAACCACAGCCCACCCAGGGGAGCAAAGGATAAACAGCAGAGGACCAACACACCGGCAATGGCAACTGAGATTTATTTAAACGGTAAAAGCCGACAGGAACAGGAACTGGTACAAGCACCTCGGTCAGTGAGGTCTCTCGGCGAGCGGGGAGACTGGTAGCCGAGGCCTAACCACCACTCAGGAAACTCGGAGACTCAACTCCGGAAAGGTCAGTGGCTTCAGCTCTGGCTCAGCACGAGTCTTGAACAGATCAGTAAGTTATTTCCTTCAAGCCTGGGAGGAAACACACAGAAGCTGTGAAGAGGCTCTCACGGATTGGGGCAAACAGCCAGCGGTGGGAGAATGTGACCCCCGGATCCCAGGCCCACAGTGACCGGCTCTGGGGCACCAGCCACACGTGTGATCACCGCAGCCCCGGCCTCCTGGTTGTGTAAGATGAGACTTCACAAGGCAACAGGAGGTTGGATGAGACTGTGTTTATGGGTGGTTTTGAAGGGATTGAGAAATGTTTTAAGAGTTTACGGGCTCCCTGCAGTAAACCTGAAAGTCTATCCTTTAAACGCTGAACTTTTTTTTTTCTGAATAATACTTCTCGTTCAGACAACTTGTTTAAGGAGTTCATTCTTGAGTGTTCTGCTTTTTACCTTAAACATTTAAAAATTAATATTGGCCTGTTTTTGGTGAGAAAGAAGCCAAAGGGCTAGTGACTAGCCTTAGCAATTTTGTTCACCCTTTTTTTTTTTTTTTTTTGCGGTACGCGGGCCTCTCACTGTTGTGGCCTCTCCCGTTGCGGAGCCCAGGCTCCGGACGCGCAGGCTCAGCAGCCATGGCTCACGGGCGCAGCCACTCCGCAGCATCTTCCCAGACTGGGGCATGAACCCGTGTCCCCTGCATCAGCAGGCAGACTCTCAACCACTGCGCCACCAGGGAAGCCCCACCCTTTTCTCTTTGAGTCAAATTCAGTGATAAAAGACTAGAGTAGGCAATTTATTTCTTCACATGTCTAGTAATTTTTTTATCGTACACTGACATGGCAGATAGCAAGCTGACGAGACTCTGAATTCTAGTGTCTTCCTCTGAAGAGCGCTGAGTTTTGTTCTGGCAGGCAATTATCTTATTGGAGAATCATCCTGATCTTCTACAGTCTTGGCTGCAGGGTTGTTTTAGTATGAATCTGTCTAGGTTTTGTACTAGAGCCTATTCTTTAGGACTTGGCCTTTTAAATGCTGAACTTCAAGCAAACACAGTTCTTTCTTCCCCACACACATATAAGTACAGTAAGTCCCCTACATACGAATGAGTTCCATTCCGAGAGCGCATTTGTTAAGTCCAATTTGTTTGTTAAGTGCAACAAAGTTAGCCTAGGTACCCAACTAACACAATCGGCTGTATAGTACTGTACTGTAATAGCTTTATAATATTTGTCACACAAATAATACATTAAAAACAAACAAAAAATAAAGAAAACATTTTAAATCTTACAGTACAGTCCCTTGAAAAGTACAGCACTACAGTACAACAGCTGGCATACAGGGGCTGGCATCGAGTGAACAAGCAAGAAGAGAGAATTACTGACTGGAGGAGGGAGAGGAGGTGGGAGATGGTAGAAATGAAGGATCGTCAGCAATGAGACGGAGAGCAAGCTGCAATTTCACTCACGCATGACGTTGATGGAACGCAAGTTTGCATCTTTGAAAGCTCGCACCTTGAAGGTCTGTATGTAAGGGACTTACTGTATTGATACAACGAAGCAGCCAGGCGCAAAGTGGGGAAAAGAAGCCCCTTACATAAAAATGCTCAATACATCGCTACTTTACAGAAACTAGAATTAACTCTGTGCTATTACAAACCACCTATATTTTTTAAAGTGTGAGAAACTTAAGTAAATTCAGACATAGCCTCATGACAGAATATTTATAAAGCCATTAAAGTGCAAGGGGAAATGCTTAGAATATTAAGTTAAAGAGATCAGGAATCAAGGTTACATAAATAGATAAATTCAACTCTGCTAAAAACAAAACAACATCTAGAAAAAGAATGGAAGGGAAAAGCTGCCAGAGGTTATCTCTGAGTGATGGGCACACGGGTGATTTTTTTCTTTGCCATACTTTTTTAGAAGTTTCCAAAGTCCCTACTAAAAATTACACTGTTTTGAAAAGTGCGGGAGGACAACAGTACAAAACACACTAATAAACGATTTTTTAAATAAAAAATAACTTAACTGGATTTTGTGGGCTGAACTGCCCAGCTGGGTAAATTTATAAACTAGCGGAAAGATAAGCCCAAGGGGGATGATTAACAACCTGGAATTTTTACACAGGGGACAGTTTGTGACTCTGCCAAGTTCTTTGTTTTGTATGGACTACCTGCCTAAAGCCATGTGTCAGACACATCGATAGGAAGCTTAAGGGCACCTATGACATTAAAGGCCAGGACCGAGATCTACAATGGTCTCCACTGGCTGGAGAGCCGCCCAAGGGCTATCTCCCAGGGGAAGCAAGGTCAACAAGGGGCAGCTGTAAAGGAGGAACTCGATCAAGATCAAGGCAACAAGAAACACTGAGACAAGGCTCCATGCTCTGTCCCTATGGCCCTACTCTTCCAGGCCGGGGAAATTCATCTTAAATATAAGAGAAGAGAGAAATTCAACCCACAGCTACAGGGGTGTTGGAGAGATATAATGATCTGTGTGTTTAACATCTAGTAAACCTGGTTACAAGTTGATTAAAAAGACAATCATTGGGTCCTTTTATTAAGATGATTACAAGACTCAAAGTCTCTTACCATCCAGCTGAGAAAATTCCACAGTCTTCTAAAGGGCTGTTGTTTTTTTTTCATATATGTGGTTTATTTAAACAGTTCTCCTGGGTTTTGTGCTATAAAAACACGGAGGATATAACAGCTGATTCTCTGGCTATGTTCATGGATCGGATCCAGGTATATATATACGTCCCCTAGTTCTTCCTGGGTCAAAAATTCCCGTCAAGTCTTATGTTCTCTGGAGACAAAAAAATTCCCCCTTTCTAGGTTAAATCAATACAAGTGAAGTCACCTACCCAGTTCACTTCCTCCTTTGGTGGCCCAGCAAAGGCAGTAATGCTGCATCAGTTGTTCAAGAAGCTCCATTTCATCCAGGAATTCAAGGGACTCTATTCTGTGGAGAGAATGAAGAGACAACAGTACAAATGTATCCAATCAAAAATGAAGGTCATGACCCATGCTTATAGTCATGGAAAGGTGTTCAGGATATACTATGTGAAAAGAAGCAGGCTACAGAATAGTATGCATGGTGTGGGCCCATTTTAACTTATTTTTATTGAAAAGGAGAAAAAAATCCCATAAGCAAAGTCCAAAGTGACAAATGACAAACTAGAAAAAAAATGTTTGCAATAGAAATGACAAGGGGTAGATTTCGTTGTTATATAACGAGCTGTTACACTTCAATAAGAACATCTTTTAAAACTTATTTAAAAGATGGGTAAAAGACCAGTTCACTGGCAAGGAAAAACAAGAGCTTTTCAACCTCATTTATGTGAAAAGAAATGTAAATTAAAACACATGAAATGTTTTCAGCTAACAGTTGACAAAGATAAAAAAGGCTGATACATCCTTAAAAATAAATAAATAAACATTTTTTTAAAGGTTGATATACATTTTACCAAGGACATGGGAAAGAGGTGCTCTCCTGCATTACTAGCAGGATGACAAAATAGTATAACCTCTCTGGAGGGCAATTTGACCACCTCTATCAATGTTTAAAATGTACGCCCTTTCATTCTGCAATTCTGCTTTAAGAATTCACCCTATAGGTGTTCAAGAAATCTCACTGCAGCATCACAGCTGCAATGTAGTACAGCAAAAAGACAAAACAAAAAACAAACTTTAAAGTAGAAGAGATGGGTTGAATAGATTAAACACATTCATACAATAGGATACTGTGCAGCCATATAGGGTAGGTTTATATGAATTGACATAGTACATTACTATCTATGTAAAGAAAAAGTGGGGGATATATATGGTTATACATACATGGACTAATTTTGGAAACTGCAGAAGAAAGTGGTAATGGTGGTTGTCTCTTGAAACAGAAGGTGGCTGATGGTAGTGAGGGTGAGTAACCAAGTCTTTTGTTCTGTTTTCACTCTGTACTACTTTATTCTGGTTACATTTTTTCCCCATCATCTGCTTATATGACTTTTTTCCAAAAATCATTTTAAATGTAAACTTTTAAATATATACACACACAGAGAAACATACGAAAACAGCTCTTTAAGATGTTTTCTGTTAAGATACGCACACACTGGGGCGGTGGGGACAACGCAGGCATTTCCAAAAAGAGTAAAGAAGAAAAATAAAAGGTGATCCATATTCCACTATTTACAGCCCTGTTAACATGCCGGTATTGCCATTTGTCCAGGCTGTGTGTGTCTGTGCTTGTGCACATGTGCATGTCCATGAAAGTGTATAGATGTACACGCTTGTGCATGTTTCTGTATTTGTGCTTAGCTCCCACCCTGGTGTGCAGGCCAAAGAGTCACATCTGAAGTAAGGATGACTGTCCAAGGAGTCCTCTGGTGGCTTCCCAGCTAATCTTAGCAGAGGACCTCAAGGCAGGCTTCCTACTGTGAGAAGGAACCAGCATCACGATCAAGGCTCCATCACCGTCATGACCAAGTTCAACTATCAGGACACACTAGACTGTGAAGCTGTTCCCTAGAAGGTGAACTCCGCAAAGGCAGGCATGACGCACAGTAGGCATCTGTTAAATCAACAGGCCTGCCTCCGGTTTCTTTTCATACGGAGTATCTGGCAAAAGCCCTTGACAAATGTAGACACAAACTATGAGGCATCTGCAGAGCTGGGAGGGCTGGTCGGCCTGGGGTGGACAGACCGAAGCCTGTCCCGCCTCTTTACCCACCTCTGTTAGGACAAAGGCTGCTGTTTGCAACATAACTAAATGCCCAGCTATAGACATTACTTTTTAATTACTTTAAAATTATTATTACCAAGGAAACAACCTAGGTGTCCACTGACGGATGAATGGATAAAATGTGGTATATATACTGAGATTTACAATGGACTATTATTCAGCCATAAAAAAGAATGAAATCTTGCCACATGTGACAACATGGATGGACCCAGAGGACATTATGCTAAAGGAAATAAGTCAGAGAAAGACAAATACTGTAGGATCTCTCTTCAGGTGGAATCTAAAAGAAAACAAACAAACAAAACAATTGGTAGGTGCTGGAGGTGGGCGGTGGGAGGGCAGGCAGGCAAAATATGTGAAGGGGGTCAAAAGGAACAAACTTCCGGCTGTGAAATACGTAAGTCACGGGGAAGTAACGTACAGCATGGTTATTATAGTCAATAATGCTGTATTGCATATTTGAAAGTTGTTAAGGGTAAATCTCAAAAGTTCTCATCACAAGAAAAAAAAATTCCGGGAAAGTAGTGAAGATTGCTGCCACGTCCTGCCTGCCATTTGCTGCACACGGTGGGGTGTTGCTGCAGGACCTTGCTTCAGATGTGATGGCCTGCACTATGCAACCACTGGAAACTTCTTGCTCATCATTTGCCTGAAATCTTGGCTTGTGTTCACCTTTTTAAACAAAAAATATGCACCAAAAATGCCCACAAATTCAGCTACTAAATCTCCTTTAAAGATCTTCTTTAGAAGATCTTTTATTCTTTGGACTAACTGTGAAGAAACTGATGGAAGGTTTGTTTATTATGTTCTAAATGGAGTTTTGTTTACTACTCAAAATAAAGTGGTTCTCCTTAAAAAAAAAAAAAATCCTGTATGTGCAGTGACTGATGTAACTGGAGTTATTGTTATCATTTCACAATATACACAAACATCGAATCATTATGTTGTGTACCTGAAACTAATGTTGTCTGTCAATTACACCTCAATTTAAAAAACTGTTATTAATATATATCCACACATAAATAACAGGTACCACTAAACAGGATGTGGTAACCCTGAACATCTTGACATGTAGAGATAAATACAATCTATTGTTAAGCTTTTGAAAGGATGGTGGTTTACAGACCAATACATGTAATATCAATCTACTGATTCAAAAACTATAAATCTATATATTGATAAATATTTATCTTTATATACACATAGAAAAAGAATACACCCCAGCTCTCTCTGGAGGGTGCTACAGAGCTCACAACTGCTCTATACTTCATGCACTTTACACTGCTCGAAAATTGTTTTATTAGAACAACGAGCATGTATTTCTTTTGTAATGAGAGGAAAAGTCCACTTAAAAATCCATAAGCAGACTTTTCCCCCTTTAGGAGCCCTTGGGCAATGTCATTTTCCTGCTTCTCCAAAACACAGGGATTGTGCAAGATTTCCACTGCAGAGGTGTAACTGCTTATTTCAACTAAGATAATCTGTTTGGGCATAAACCTTATCTTGGCTAATAGCTAATAAGTTACTCTCAAGGAGCTATCAATGTTTAATCTACATTAGCAGCAGTTTAACTTGTTTCAAAATAAGTCTAGTTCAGGGTTGAATTTTTTTGTTTGTTTTTGTTTTAAACATTAAAGGATACAGACAATGATGCCTTTAATTCACAGTTATCTGCCATGGAGCAAACTCTTGCCAATCCCATACCTGCTCACTTCGGCACGAGGTAATTTGCTGTACAATTCCATCATGTCGATGGCTGATGCCGATTCCCACCCACTCGACAGGAGCCGTTCTTTCTAAAATGTGCAGTGGAGAGAAAGGGAGAGGACAACGTGCTGTCATATGACCTGAGACACTCTTCACGCACACGGAATTTCCCTCAGAGGACTCCTCTTTCAAAAGCCCACCGTGGCCACTATCACCTTTCTTTTTTTTTTTTTAATTTTCCCATTTTCTATACTGAACACGCATTGTTACAATGGGGGAAAATGCATACTAAAGTATAATATTTAAAGAGAAATAAAGGAAGAAACTTTTCTATAAGCAACAGTTTTTTAAAGTACCCCAGTGGTAACGTGACACAAGCCATGTAAAAACTAACGTATTTAAATGGGGGCAGGGGTGGGAAGTGTCACTTTAGCAAAAAATTCTCAAAGGTGGGGGAGTGCTGGGGGCGGGAACTATTACAGGTTCCAAGAGATTTAAGGGATCGATCAGTCAAGTACAAAGTGGGAACCATGTTTGGATCCTGATTCAAATACACCAACTATGAACATTTTTTTAGACGACTGGGGAAAACTGGAGATGAATTGGGTGTTAGGTGCTATGAAGGAGTTTGTGTCGACTTGTAAGGTGTGATAATGGTATCATCATTATCCTGGGGGGTAGAAGGTCCTCACTTTTTTTTTAAATTTATTATTTTATTTTTGGCTGTTCTGGGTCTCTTTTTGCTGTGCGCGGGCTTTCTCTAGTTGCGGCAAGCGGGGGCTACTCTTTGTTGCGGTGTGCGGGCTTCTCATTGCGGTGGCTTCTCTTGTTGCGGAGCACGGGCTCTAGGCACGTGGGCTTCAGTAGTTGTGGCACGCAGGCTCAGTAGTTGTGGTTCTTGGGCTCTAGAGCAGAGGCTCAGTAGCTGTGGTGCACAGGCTTAGTTGCTCCGTGGCATGTGGGATCTTCCCGGACGAGGGCTTGAACCCGTGTCCCCTGCATTGGCAGGCGGATTCTTAACCACTGCGCCACCAGGGAAGCCCAGAAGGTCCTTATTGGTAGGAGAGTCACCTGAAGTATTTATGGGGAAAATGATATACTGTCTGGGATTTGCCTTAAAATATTCCAATGACACCATCAACAAAAATTTGGAGGCAGGGGGATAAATCAAACGATGATGACAAAATGTTATTAAATATTGAAGCTGGCTGATGGAATATGGGTGTTCATTTTAACTATTCCCTCTACTCTTATGTTATTTGAAAAACGGCATAATAAGAAGTTAAGATAATAGGGGGTCGGAAATGTAAATCTGCATCTTCCATACCAAGATGGCAGGACAGGGCTTGGATTTCCCCCAGCACGATGAACCAGTAGCCCACGTGGAGCCCTAGCTGCCTGGAGGCGGGCACTCATGAGGGACTCTCACATTCTCTTATCTGTGAAGGGAGGGTGCCCTTTCTCGGTTGGCTAACGTTACAAGAGGATGTCCTGGTCTCTGCCCTCTGACCTGAGACTCTAACGACTTGCAGGTCTCCACTCCCGCCAGGTCACACTGTCGTCTCCGCAGGTTCTCAATCATGATCTGCCCAAACCGGTCATCCATGTTCACCTGGGAAGGGACAGAGGAGGCTGGGCACTGCCACAAGGATCTCTTTGTTTGTTAAATATGCAAGATTAAAACAACATCCTATTTCTAACCAGTCAAGGCTGATAATACCAACTGCAGGTCACAGAATCCTGAGTGCCATGCTGATGGAGTAGAGCCCCTCGAAAGGCAATTGGGCAGTGTCCATCCATTGCAAACACTCAGTCTGGGATCCAACAATTCCACTGCCAGCAACCTGTCCTATAGATAGACTCACACGTGAACGCAAAGATGCAAGCACATTTACTGCAGCATTATGTATGATAGGAAGAATCTGGAAAGAACTTAAATACTCATCATTTGGGGTTAAATTAATTCTGGCATGTTCATATAATGAAATACTATATAGCTGTGAAAACAGGAAAGGAAGATAGATAGATAAACAGATGGACAGATATGAAATGATCCCTAAGATAAACTCCTGAAAAGTAAGGTACAGAGGAATGTGTATAGTATGCTTCCATCTGCCCTTAGGGAAAAAAAAAAAAAAAAAAAAAGGAAACTCTTTCTACATTTATATATGCATAGGAAAATTCTGGAATACAGCAAGGTTGCTTCCCAGATTAGAGGCTGAGGTCTTGGGTAGATAAGAGACTTACTTTTCTTTGTCTACCCTATCGACCTATATGATTGTTTGTTTTATTCTGCATGTGGCATTACTTTTTGAATAAAAAACTGGTTTATAAAACATAATTTATATATGTGTACAATGTCACAAAACAAAATATTATGTACATGGGAATTCCCTGGTGGTCGTGGATAAGAGTCTGTGCTTTCATTGCCGAGGGCGTGGATTCGATCCCTGGTTGGGGAACTAATATCCCACAAGCCGCATGCAGTGAGGCCAAAAAATATTTATATATTATGTACATTATTGTATTGATAGCATATACACTGTTACTTTGTCATATACAAGGTATCTAAAATTCAGCACTTTAACAATATATGAAGTGATTCCCGGATTCATAAGCCAACACCAACGCCAACGCTACAAGACAAAATCCAACGTCACTCTTTTTTAGGGGGATGCATAAGGCTTATGTGGCACTGATGATAGGACTGCACACTATTCATTCAGGATACAAGCATATTTGTGAGCACAAACGCCTTCATTTTATTGCCTAGGCTTGAATCCTGGCTTGATACTTAATAGCTGTGAGCTGTGAGCAAGATGCCTAACCCCTTGGTTCAATAGTCCTCTCACCTGTAAAACTAGGATAGTACTAGTACCCACCTTGAGGTTGTTGTGATGATTAAATAAGTTAATATATATGAAACTCAAAGAAGAGCGCCTGCTATACAAGTCATCAGATTCAAAGAATGTGCAATAATTATCATTACTGAAATAACCGTCATCCGTGTGGTTTTGTCATTTAACCACTAATTAAAAAATAATACATGCTATGTGAGCAATTGACAAATGTGAGGATGATGATTCTGTACTTGTTAGGAAAGAACTGAATTAAGTTAAAAGTTTATTATTCACAAAATGAAGGTGTTGGGTAGGGTTTAACCCCATCTAAGGACAGCTGTGGTCAACATATTGAAAACTCACATTCTCAGGCCTGTTCCAAAGTGACAGTGTCTCTAGTCAAAACTCACTTAACCCATTGTCTCTCATGTGATGTTGGATAAAGGTTTGTTGAATAAGAGAATACAAAAATGAAGCAGAGTGAATGAAATGGTACACATCCGAAATGTGTGGAAACATGGGAAGTGGAATTCCTTTTCCCCCAGGTATGGTATCCTGAAAGCAAAGATAGGTCACCAGGATTTATCCACATCAATACTAAAGACCGATGAGGCCAGCTACCATTATATCCATTCATTAGGACAGAAGACTCAGTCTGAGGAATGCCTCCAATTAAACAGAAAAGGAAGAAAAATCAAACAACCAAGAACCACCTATACAGGAACCTGGACTGGGTAAGGGGTGGGAAGGAGGCCAGGAGATCAAGGTCTAGCCTTAGACTTCTTCATAGCTACGTGACATTGGGCAAGGTCCTGTACTGCCCTTATCTGTAATAAAATATAAAAATAAAATAAAATGAGGTAAAAAACAAAATAAAATCAATAAAGCTAAACTAAAATAAACAATAAAAGTAGCTAAAGTGTATTCAGTGCTTATCATGAGTCTACTGCTGTTCAACATCTCATGAATTCCCATAATAATCCAGAGAAGCAGGTATTCTTTTTTTTTTAATGAATGCACTTGCCACATTTAATCTGAATTATTTAGACTTGAGAGGTAGGTATTCTTATCCTAGGTATCTATGTATCTAGATACCTAGATACCTAGGTATCTAGGTAGGTATCTCTCTCTATCAGAGAGATCCAAATAATAGCTAACTTAATAATAGCTAACTTAATAATAGCTAACTTAATAATAGCTAACTTAAGAGCCAGCAATGCTGTAAATGCTTGTGCACCTATTAACTCATTTATTAATTATGAAGTCGGGATATTATTATCCTCACTTTTCTGATGAGGAAGCAGGCACAGAGAGGTTAAGTAACTTGTCCAGGTCACACAGCTAGGCAGTCTGCCTCCAGAGCATGGACTCCCAACCACCAAGCAATTCTGCTCAGGTCACACAGTCAATAATAAGAGCTAGGGCCAAGATTCAGATCCAATCTGAATTATTCCGAAGCCCTAAAACATAACTCCTTTCGACACTGGATCAAAGGAGAAAAACAGGGAGCTCGTGGGCCAAGCTCAGTGATTTTAGAAAGTAGGAAATTTTACATTAAAATCCTGCATTTCTAACCTTTCTTGAAAAACTGGGAGTTCAGGCAACTCCAGGCTCACTGCACATGGTAACAGTTGGCTGGAACTGAATGGTGGGCACCCCATGAAATGGGACATGGATGCCCCAGTCCACCACAGTCCCCGTCACTCCACACTATATAACAGCTAACCAACTGCCTGCATCTGCATCACCACCTGTCTCTGAAGGCATCTGAGCTGCTACCCCTACACTGATGACAGCCACCTGTCTCTGAAGGCATCTGAGCTGCTACCCCTACACTGATGACAGCCACCTGTCTCTGAAGGCATCTGAGCTGCTACCCCTACACTGATGACAGCCACCTGTCTCTGAAGGCATCTGAGCTGCTACCCCTACACTGATGACAGCCAAAATTCCTTCCACCAAAATCTATGACTTTACAGGAAACACAATGATAGGAACTCAAACAACTTTCTTACAGGACAAGACAGAAGTTCCAAAAACTCTGGCTAAAAGTTGGCCGGCAGTCAAGAACTCAGGAGTACTAGGTTTGCGGGAACCGATTAATAAAGGAGATATGTGAGTGGCTGGAGGCAAAAGGAAAAGAGTAAGTGAAAACATTCCGAGGGTGCTCAGAGAGAGAAAGCCACCACTGGAGTCCCAAGCAGAAGGCAAGTTTCTCGTGCTTCCTTTTACCTGTTCGTAGTTTATGAACATGGCAGTCTCAAAACTCTTGGCTGCCCACTTGAGAAGGTTTGTAGACTGCTCCGGAGTCATGTAAACCAGCACACACTCAGCTATCAGGAGGGTTGGCAATCTTAACGAAAGAAGAAAAAGGCACATAAATATGTTTTCATCAAAATGGGACTCTCAAATTGCACTCACATTACAGGGAGGGCACTTCATACCCCAGGAAAACCAGAAGCACTAGTTTTCACATCAACAATCAGTGCACCGGGGCCCAAAGTTTTACACTGTAAAAAGGTGAGCAATCAGCAATGAGTTTTGTCTTGCTGGTGAAAATGTGTTAAATGTGTGTGGTAAACTATAAAAATAGCTAGAGTCTTCCCTACTGTGCACCCACAGTGCGGCGATGTGAACCCGCAGATTCTCCCACTCAGGAGGTGAAGCTTATTTCCCTTCCCCTGGAATCTGGGTTAGTCATGTAACTTGCTTTGGCCAATGGAACAGCAACAGACAGGATACAAGCAGAAGCTCGGAAATGACTTACACACTGGTGCTTGCTCTCTTGCTGTACTTGGAAACCTGAAACCACCATGTGAATGAACCCAAGCTAGCTTACCACTGGAGGGGAGGTCCTGTGGATGAGAATGAGGCAGCCCAGCTGACCTGCCCACTGTCCACACATGAGTGAACCCCAGGGCACATCACCTAAACCTGGCCCCCAGCAGACGAGCCACCCACCTAAGCCCAGGCCAGGTAAAGACGGCTATATGGGAGTTTTTTGTATTATTTTTGTAACTTTTTTGTAGATTTGAATTATTTAAAAATGAAGTTAGACATTTTTACAATATATTTTCTAAGAGGCAGCCATTAGCAATATTAAAAAAGAGGATTAATATTTTTCAAAATATAAGTGAAAGCAAAGCAAAGACAAGACAGTCCATAAAGGAAAACAGAATACAAATGAAACCACAAGGAGGAATACACAATTCGAACACTTGTCTCAACAATTGTTTTTCATCCATTTTATAGATCTCCAAAAGCGAGGCAAACTTCCCTATCAACAGCTAGCCCAATTTATACCCAATTACTTCCCTAACCTTCCAGCACATCTGCCAAAACAGATGGTTACTGCAACTATAGTTAGAGTCAGAGGCAACTGACTCAGGGCCTATCACGAGCCAATTCCTGTTCAACTGTTTTTGCATGCTGTTACTTGATCTTCAAAACCATCTTGTGAGATAGTCTTTAGTCCAGTTAATAAATGAAACACTAAGGCTCAAAAAGATTTAAAAAAACAAAACAACCCACTCCCCCCTATTAAACAACTAGTGAGCAGGAGAAGTAAGACAGAAACCCAGGGTGAGATTCTAAGACTCGTGCTCTCCTTATTCTGAGAGGGCTCCAGGCCCATCAGTATCAGCTTTAACCAATCTACTGCTGACTTCACAAATCCATGTGCCCCCAAGAAATCCAGTGGTGTCCTTGAAAGTTAAGACTTCCCTTCAGCTAAAAGAAAACACACTACTTGCTCAACATCGCTAATTATCAGAGAAATGCAATTCAAAACTACAGTAAGGTACCACCTCACACCGGTCAGAACGGCCGTCATTAAAAAGTCTACAAATAACAAATGCTGGAGAGGGTGTGGAGAAAAGGGAACCCTCCTACACTGTTGGTGGGAATGTAAGTTGGTGCAGCCACTATGGAAAACAGTATGGAGGGTCCTCAGAAAACTAAAAATAGAGGTAGAGTTGCCATATGATCCAGCAATCCCACTCCTGGGCATATATCTAGACAAAACTCTAATTCAAAAAGATACATGCACCCCTATGTTCATAGCAGCACTACTCACAATAGCCAAGACATGGAAATCACCTAAACGTCCATCGACAGATGAATGGATGAAGAAGATGTGGTACATATACACAATGGAATACTACTCAGCCATAGAAAAGAACGAAATAATGCCATTTGCAGCAACATGGATACAACTAGAGATTACCATACTAAGTGAAGTAAGTCAGAAGGAGAAAGACAAATACCATATGATATCACCTATTTGTGGAATCTAAAATATGGCACAGGGCTTCCCGAGTGGTGCAGTGGTTAAGAATCCGCCTGCCAATGCAGGGGATACAGGTTTGAGCCCTGGTCCGGGAAGATCCCACATGCCATGGAGCAACTAAGCCCGTGTGCCACAACTACTGAGCCTGTGCTCTAGAGCCCGCAAGCCACAACTACTGAAGCCCGTGCGCCTAGAGCCCGTGCTCCGCAACAAGAGAAGCCACCGCAACGAGAAGCCTGCACACCACAATGAAGAGTAGCCCCCGCTCGCTGTAACTAGAGCAAAGCCCATGCACAGCAACGAAGACCCAACGCAGCCAAAAAGAAATTAAAAAAAAAAAAAGGGCACAAATGAACCTATCTATGAGACAGAAACAGGCTCACAGACAGAGAGAACAGACTTGTGGTTGCTAAGGTGGGAGTGGTGGGAGGGACGGACTGGGAGTGTGGGGTTGGCAGATGCAAACTGTTATATTGATATATAGAATGGATAAACAACAAGGTCCTACTGTATAGTGCAGGGAACTATATTCAATATCCGGGGGTAAACCGTAATGGAAAAGAATATGAAAAAGACTGTATATATGTGTATAACTGAGTCACCTTGCTGTACAGCAGAAATTAATACAACATTGTAAATCAGCTATATTTCAATTTAAAAATAAATTTAAGAAAACACACTACATTCTGCAATCAGTGAACCACCTAAGGGTCTCCCCAAAGGAAAAAAGAAACACAAATACTCTTTACAGTGTATTGACCTTACTTCTGAACACCTGGTGAGACAGACTTAGACAATAAAGCTGGAGTGACAACACTGGGTCAAGTAGAGCTGTCCCTGACATTTGAGCCTGTGGAAATGTAAATCCTAAGAATGACAACCTGGTTGATGATTCTAGACTAAACACGTAAGCAAGAACTTCAAAATGTAGAGGTAACAGCCATCACTGTGCTGAAGTGTTAGGAAGACCACACTTTAACCCCCTATACTTCCCACCCCTCCATTGCCCAAAGCTCACCTGTATTTGCACCTGTCCTTACCCTCCTTCCTGCCCTCTCAGAATAGAGAGTGTTTCTCTTCCCTCAAAGGCTAGTTAACCTCAGTCCATGCTCTACATACTCCCTTCCCTCTCCTCCAGCAATGACTTCCCTTGTTGCTAATTTCCTTCATCGTTTGCCACTGATTCTTTGCCTTCAATTTATTCTTTAAAATAACTTTCCCTTTCCCTTACCTGCCTTCCAAACCTCTCCCTTGAGTTACTCACCTCAAATATCCTTGAAAGTGTCACCTTCACCTATATTAGACCAGGTGGATATGCCTTTTCCTCCCACTAGCTCTTTATCCATTTGACCAGCATCACTGTGCTAAAACCACACATCTCACTCCCCTCCTCGGCCTCCCAAAGGTACCCACTCTCAAGAATTTGGTGTGAACCCTTCTGGTCCATTTAAAAAATACTTCTGTTACGTATATATGTAATCATGCAAATACAGTATTTGGGGGGGTTTGATGCTACACATTTGGTATCACACTGCAATTTAATTTTTAAAAAGTCAACATGAAGTTTTTGAGCTCTCGCTGAAGTCATGCATTTTACATAGCATTCATCTATTCTCCTCCTGGTGGACGTTTATGTTGTTTCCAATTTTCTGCTACTAAAAACAGAAGCTGCAATGAACATCCTCCTTGTACATACATGTAGACCTTCTCGGGGGGACACACCCAACAATGGAACTGCAAATTCATATGGTACTGACAATTTTACTAGATAATTCCAGATCATTCCTTGCAATGGTCACACCAAGATCACTCCCACCAGTGGTGGACGACCATTCCTTTTCCCCCGATATCCTTGCCAACACTTGATACGGTCAGACTTTTACATTTTTGCCAACTTGGTGGTAGTAAAACAGAATTTCATCTGATTACTACTTAAGTTCAATACCATTTTAATATGATACCCTGTTTCCTCTTTGAGCTGCCTGGTGATCTATCCTTTGCCCATTTTTCTACTGGACTTTTTAAAAAATAGTAGGTATTCTTTATATACCCTGGATGCTAATCCTTTCTTTATATGTTACAATTATATGTTTCTATGCATACAATTATCTTCCCTCAAACTTATATTAGTAATCAGTATTTTACAAAAGCAATACAGGTGATTCTCATGGGAAAACAGACTCAAGGAACATTGCTTCTCAGAAAATTTCAGAAAACTACTCTAAGTAGCAATGAAAAAAGAATGGTACATGTTATCATGCTGTACCTCCAACTGGCCTTATCTCAAAAAGAGGTTAAAAAAAAATCTCACTGTGTATTCATGTTACATTTCTTTAGTTTCTCTTCCAGTTCAGGTATATCTCGGAGATCTGCTCCAATGATGGCATATCTTGTTGAATCCAATATGTGCCCATCTGTAAATGTAAGAAGAGATTATAATTTCAACAGAAATTGATCAAGAAGAGATTATAATTTCAATGGATGTGACTTTTTCAAAACTAAAGTAAATGTATTGTTTTCTCCATTATAAAAATGCATGCTCGCGCTTCCCTGATGGCGCAGTGGTTAAGAATCTGCCTGCCAATGCAGGGCACATGGGTTCGAGCCCTGGTCCGGGAAGATCCGGACATGCCACAGAGCAACTAAGCCCGTGCTCCACAACTACTGAGCCCGCGTACCACAACTACTGAAGCCCGCACGCCTACAGCCCGTGCTCCACAACAAGAGAAGCCACCGCAATGACAAACCCGTGCACCGCAACAAAGACTAGCCGCCGCTCAATGCAATTAAAGAAAGCCCTCGTGCAGCAATGAAGACCCAACGCAGCCAAAAATAAATGAATGAATGAATAAATAAATAAATAAATTTATTTAAAAAATCAAAATCCTGCTCGTTATGGGAAAAAAAATCAGGTAAGAGGGTGAAAATTAACTAAAAATCATACCTTCCGAAGACAACTATTAGTGTTTTAGTGTATAACATTCTAGCCTTTTTCCTCTGTGCTTAAACTCCTATGCACAACACGGACACATCCTCCCTCTCTCCCCCTCTCTCCCTCTCTGTCCCTCTCTGTCCCTCTCTTTCTCTCTCTCTCTCTCTCTCTCTCTCTCTCTTTTCCTCTCTCTCCCTCCCTCCCTCCCTCAAACGCACACACACACATACGCACACACCCTGCACAAAAAAAGATAATGGGGTCACCCAATACTTGTTCTGAAAGCTTTTCCTATTTAACAATAGTATCACGGACATCATTCTCTATGATTTCACCATGCTCCACGGAGTAGATAAAACAACTTACTTAGCCAATCGCTCAATATTAGACAGGCAGTATTCCAAGTTTACTCCATCTCAGGCGAACATCCTTGTATACATGTCACAGAGGACTTGTCTGTCCAGTTACACAGATTATGATGAGAAGAATTAGGAGATCAAAGAGTAAGCCTATTTAAATATTGGTACCAATTGCTCTCTAAATGTTTTGTCAATTTGTGAGCTATTATGTTTAAAAGAAAATAGTTTATGTACTAAAGTATTTACAAATAAAATATTTCCTTTAAAATACTCCACCAAAGGTTGGATGGAATGGTATGTATAGTAGTTCTCAAGCTTTGGCAGGCATCAGATTCGCCCAGAGGGCTTGTTAAAACAGACTGATCAGGCTCCAGCCCCTGAGTTTCTGATTCAGATTTTTCAAAAGTAGAAATCTGTATTTCTAACAAGTTTCCAGATGGGGTTGATGCTGTTAGCCTGGGACTACACTTTTAGAACCACCAGTACAGATGAAATGAGACTGGCAATAAAGTTAGGCGATGGGTACATGGAGGTTCATCAATCTAGTCACATTATTTTTGTGTAGGCCTGAAATTCTTTTCAATCTAAACTCTCTATTTTTAAAAATAGATTATAATTAAAAAAGAAATTAAATTGCTTGATTATTTACCTGAAGCCACTGTTCACTCAACTTCCTCAAAGTACAAACCACGGAAGAAGCTGGGACATTCTACAGCCATCCTACATCATTGCTAAGAACTCAGGTACCCTCCTGAGAACCCACAGCAAAAAGTGTGGGAAAGGTGAAACGGCATGTAAGCAGGTTCTCCCTTATTTTCTTGAGAACCCCATTCAGCGGGTTCAAATACACTTGGCCACACCCCATAAGCTACAAGAAATACCTCCTAGGAATCTGCTAGATGTCAGGAAACCACCAAAGGGCAAGGCTGGGAAACCCAGAGTCAGTCCCAGGCACCATAACACCTGAGTCCAGAAAAGAATATCGAGAATGTGAAAGCACTTGCTTGCCCTGCTGTGAAAACAAGCAGTGATTCCCAAGTGCCTGTGTGCCTTCTTACAAATAACATATATATTCAAGACGAGTTTTTCCATACCTGACCACACACACACACACAGACACACACACAAAGAGACCATCAGAATGTTGAAGCATGTGGTCTCCTTGAACTGTGCAACTCATTCTGAGTAAGACATGTCTCACTCAGGGATGTGGATCTAAAGGTAGCACACAAGACAAAAGTGGCACATGGTCATGATTACTCTTAAAAATTGAGCACAAGGTCAAAATTGAGCAAGGGTCAATGACCTGGGGCATAGCCAGCAGTGGCCCATCCGTGTGCCCTGGCAAGCTGGCATACTGCCTGGGAAGTGCTGGATGTGATGTCCCCAAGGTCCCGTTAACGATAGATCTGACGCTCTAATAACGCACACCACACACCCATCATGATCCCCATGCTCCTCTAAAGTCAGGGGCTACTCAAGCTGTGTAGAAATAGAAGGTCTATTAACCGCCCTTGAAGGATGCCTTACCTTCATTTCACAAGAAACAGAATGCATTTGGTAGAGGATACAGGCTCAGGGCAAGTTTCAAAGGAGTTTTACTATTCTGGGAAGATATGCCATTTTTATAAAATCTAACTCTAGCAAGAGACCATGGGAACAACAAAAAAACCTTGATACCTTTGGAATGCTTCTGAGACTGGGTGAGAAAAAGACCTTGCTCACCAAAACGAGACCCACAATCCCTTCCTTCTTTTCTATTTTCTACTTCCTAAGAGAAAAACGGGAGAGGATTAAAAGCTTTTTGTGTGATACTCTTATAAGAACAACTTTCTAAAGGAATAGCCCATACTTGCCCAATTCTGGAAAGCCAATTAACATTGATTGAAAACATCCGAACTGCTACTAGTAGTTCCTTCTGTGATCAATCTTTAGAGAACTGACTTCTAAGAGGATTTAAGAGGGAGAACCCCTGAAAATATAACACCATGATGGGTTTTTAAAAAATTAAGAACCAATTTGTACATGGCCAGAATGAAGAGACAAGTATGAAAATCCTATTCCTCAGGCTTGGTCATCATTTCACTCAAGCGGCAGTTCTCAACCAGGGCAACCTTGTCCCTAGGGAACATCCGGCAGTGCCTGGAGACATTTTTGGTTATCGCCAACTGGGGGATGCTAGTGGCATCTAATAGGCAGAGGTTACGGATGCTGCTAAATATTATAAACTGTGCAGGGCAGCCCCACAACAGGGAATTATCCGGCCCCAGGTGTCAGGAGGGCTGAGGTTAAGAAACCCTGCATTAAACTTACACACAAAAATTCAAAATCACTAGTTGACGTTAAATTTTTAAAATCCTTAAATAGTTCTAATTATTCTTGGATAGGGACAACTTAACATGCCGTAGCTTTTATCCAGGACATGGTTCCCAAGATGAAAACTCTCTTTGGAATACACCTGCAGAGGAATGGGCTTTGGTCTCAAACAGCCCTGACAGCAAATGTCTACTCTGCCAGTTCCTAGTCGTATGACACACTGCTCACGCCTACTTTTAAGTATAAAATGCATACAATGGCAACCTCATATGGTTGCGGCTAAGATTAAGGGCAATGTCAAAGTGCTGAGCTTCACGGATCCCAAACTGTACTGAGGTGCCCTGGGGCGGCACAACCAACTCACAAGGGCAGAACAGGATGTTTTAAATTTTTGAGGGAAACGCAGAGATACTCAACATGCACCAGACACAAGCAGACCATCAGCTCAAGGCAGTCACAGTTTCCACAGGAGACTTCTCTGCACTCCTTTTAATGACACCATATCTCTGCAAAGCTGATTTCTCAGGTGTGACTGTGATGAAAAAGCCACTACTGCTCAAACATCATTTGCAATATTGCAAGAGGAACAGGTGGTAGTGTCCAATCTGGCTCCCAGGTGAGGTCATAAAGGGCCCGAAAGGAGCACATATCCCATTAGAAGTAACTGTGGTTATTTAAGAATGAAATTAAGAGAGCATTTGTTCTTAGAATGTAAGTGGCTTTTTTTTCAAATGACCAAAAAGTTGTTAGGACATAAATACTTACAATGTTTGAACCCAACTTATTAATAAACAGAACTGCTGATATGTTTTTTAACCTAGAGTCATCATGAAAAACATACTGAGGCACTTAGTAAAGGAAGGTGGGCACGCACTCCTTGGCCTAACTCAATGGTAGTACATCGTGGAGTTCTTCTGTGAAGACCAGACCACAGATGATTAAATCCGGGCAGGTGCTGAGAAGCTCCACACAGATGAACCCAACTCAGACTGCCAAGCTGCAGGATTGTGAGCTAAACAGACGGCTGTTTTTTTTGTTTTGTTTTGTTTTGCGGTACGCGGGCCTCTCACTGTTGTGGCCTCTCCCGTTGCGGAGCAACAGGCTCTGGACGCGCAGGCTCAGCGGCCATGGCTCACGGGCGCAGCCACTCCACGGTATGTGGGATCTTCCCGGACCAGGGCACGAACCTGTGTCCCCTGCATCAGCAGGCGGACTCTCAACCACTGCGCCACCAGGGAAGCCCCAGACGGCTGTTATTTTAAGCCACATGCTTTGCAGTGGTTTGTTACAGAGCAAAAGCTCATACAGGCTTTAATTATCTGCCTCATTCAGCTCACACCTATGAAAGGCAGGAGAAAGTGGAAGATTTACACAATGTAACATGGTAGTTACTTACACACACACACACACACACACACACACACACACACACACACACACACACACTCCACAGGGCATACAGGTCATGATCTCTTCCATCACCTCCAAGTCAGCATTTCAAGAGAGACGTGTTCCTACGTGCTACTGACCTGTAGTGAGTCCCATCAATCCCATTCATTATATGTCTTCAAAGACAGACTTATTATTAAGATTGCAAAGTGTTCTTTTAGATCCCCAGATTTTCCTAGAACATTCTAGCTTAAAAATAAAAAAGCTGGGATTGACATGTACACACTGCTATATTTAAAAAGGATAGCCAACGGGGACCTACTGTATAGCACAGGGAACTCTGCTCAATGTTACGTGGCAGCCTGGATGGGAGGGGAGTCTGGGGGAGAATGGATGCATGTACATGTATGGCTGGGTCGCTTTGCTGTGCACCTGAAACCATCACAACGTCGTTAATCGGCTCTACTCCAACGTAAAATAAAAAGTTTAAAAAATTAAAATAAAAAGCGTTGTAAATAAAGACAGCCTCAGGTGGATTTCTGGACCACACAGGAGTTTTGCTTGTTTGTCTGTCCATCTGTCCACCCAGGAATACTTACTGAGCTCTCATTATGTTCTGGGCACTGAGTCCTGGGAAGAAACTGATGAACAAAAAGGCACGGTCCTGCCCCCATGGGGCCTGCAATCCAGCAGGGAAGATGAAGAGTGGACAAGTGTGGGGAACACTACAAAGCGGGGTACAGCCTTTTGGGAGTGCATAACAGGGTCCCACCTCCCTTAGAAGAGAGTCCACACGACTTGGCCTGGCCGAGGAGATCCTGCATGATGCCGCCTCGCCTTCTTCAGCTTCATCTTGAGCCATGCACCCCTCCCCACTGCCAGCTCCAGTCACACTGGCCTTTCGGCTTCCTCGCATGCTCCTCCTTTCCCTAAGCTTGCCTTGTGTGAGACAATCTTTCCCCTACAGGGTTTGTCCTTCTTGCGGTTCAGCTGAGATACCTGACACCACTCTGCAATGCTTTGATTTGTTGCTCTTTTTACTTTATACTCAACCAGTTCCACATCGGAGTTGAGATGGATTACAAAGACACAAACATTCGCTCATTCAAGCATTCAGGTATGTATTTATTCCATCAATAATCTCTGTGTGCCAGGCACTGTTCTAGGCGCTGGGGATATCGCAATGAACAAGGTAGGAGAGGTCCCTGTGCTCTTGAGGCTTATTCCCTCAAGGAGGGAGAGACGGTGAATCATTAAACAAATGAAGAATCAAGATAGCATCAGAGTATTAAGAGCTATGAAGAAAATAAAAGAGGATGAGGGAAAACGGTGCCTAGAGTAGGAGGTGGCAGCTGAAGTGGGACATGGGTGATGAGATGGAGCCCATTAAGCAAAATTAGGGGGAAAGAGTTCCAGGTCAAGGGAAGAGGAAAGGTTTGAAGGTGAGAGCAAGCTTGGCACATTCAGAGGACAGCAGGAGGGCAGTGTGGTGAGATCATAGTTACTGTAGTCGAAAATAAAATCGGGGGACTTCCCTGGTGGTGCAGTGATTAAGAATCTGCCTTCCAACGCAGGGGACACAGGTTTGATCCCTGGTCGGGGAATTAAAATCCCACATGCCGCGGGGCAACTAATCCCGTGTGCTCTAGAGCCTGCACCACAACTAGAGAGCCTGCGTGCCACAACTAGAGAGCCCACGCGCTCTGGAGCCCGCACCACAACTAGAGAGAAGCCTGCGCACCGCAACGAAGAGCCCACGCACCACAATTAAAGATCCCACGTGCCGCAACTAAGACCCAATGCAGCCAAATAAATAATAAATAAAAATAAATATTAATTAAAAAAAGGAAAGAAAATCAGGAGGCATCAGACACCCAATTAACCATGTAAATTTCAGCACTAGAAGGATTTAAGCAGGAAAGTAATAGAATCTGACTTACTTTTAAGAACTCATCTTGACTTACTTTTCGTTGTGTGCTCATTTACATACTTTTAATTTCTTACCCTGTGCATAGTTCAGCTTAAGAAAACATCTATCATCAATTCTAAGATGCATATATTTTTCACATTTTAACATTTCTGAAACCTGGATGCATCTAACAGTCGATAATGTATCAGTTTAATTTGTCAGCACTTTTTCTCTCCTATTGATAAATAAATAGTGGTGATTCTTACAGCCCCAGGGGTTTGATGAAAAAGGGTAATTTTTAAATGAAATTTTTGTCAGTTTTATTATCATCTATCACTTTTCTCAGATTTTCATTCACGTTTTTATTTATTTTTATTCAGATTCCTTTCTCAGTATGATGGCAAGATCAAAAACTATTGATATAAAGGACAAGACTGGAAAATTTACCCACGTAACACACAAACACAAATTTAAAAAAACAAGCAAAAGACTAAGAAAAAAATATACAATAAAAAAAGCTGACAAGAGACTTCCCTGGTGGCACAGTGGATAAGACTCCACGCTCCCAATGCAGGGGGCCCAGGTTCGATCCCTGGTCAGGGAACTAGATCCCAAATATATAAATAAATACTTTTTAAAAAAAAGTTGACAAGAGGTTTTTATCAAAGAACATATCTGTATGTTATAAAGCGTTCCCATAAATTGAAAAAAAAAAAGGCTGGGGGGAAACAATGCAACTGAAGAAAAAAATGGGCAAAGGAAATGAAAAGGCAATCTACAAAGAAATTCCTAAAGGCCAATAAAACTATAGAAAGATACTCCATCTCGCTGGACTCTAAGCATTCAAAGTTATATAAAATTTTAAAACAATGGGACATTGTTACAGCCCATCAGACTGGTAGAAATTTTTAAAAATGATAATATCCAGCGTTAGTGACGGTGTAGAGAAAGAGAATCCTCATCTACTCTTAATGAAAACATAAATTAATAAAATGTTCTTGAAGATCAGTTTGGTAGTAGCTATTAAAATTCACAATGTACAATTCTTTGAGCTAGCAACTCCTGCAAATACACACATATATATGTGTTTTCTACAACACTGTTGAATATAAAAATATAAAAAGGCAGCAATCTAAATGACCATCAGTAGGGAAAAGATTAAATAAAACAGAATTTCCATGCAGAGGAGTACTGCAAAGCCATTAGAAATAATGAGGTAGATTTATATATTCTGACATGAAAAGACAGCCATGATTCACTAGGACATGAAAAGAGCAAGTCACAAAACAGTATGTATAAATTATTTATTTTATTAAAATTACATATAAACCTATATTTATATATAGAAGTATAGATCCATTCGTTCAACAAATATATGTTACACTACAACACATATTTATTCAATGTGTATATACATTCATTCAACAAAAAATTATTGAGCCTTTTATGTGCCACGCACTGGATTATATCTGTGTGTGTACTTTATTATGTGTGATATTTACCTTTCTCTGGGTATATTGTTCACCTGCAGTAGAAAATACTCTGAACACTGGTTATCTTGGGTGGGAGGAGGGATTATGGAAAGGCTTTACTTTCTACTTCATATATTTCTACATTGATGGATCAGAGTCCTAGCAAAGTACTAGCACATTCATTGCAGATAATCATTCTGACACCAAATACATAGAAAATTACGGTAGCAAAACTGTACAGAAAGCAAATAGGCCAGCAAATGGCAAAGCCTGAACAGCTTCTACTCACAATTTGTATAAGGGAGACAAAGGACGGGGGAGAGATCATTTTCTGTGGAAACTTTATTGGGAATCTGATCACTAGGAGGATGACTAAAGCACTGTGGTTGTGTAAAAGAGGAAGCGTATCTAATCGTCTGCTGTTTGCTGTGCTATCTGTGTCGACCATCCGAGAAGGCCATCCTCTCTAAGCATGTTTTCTGACCCAAATTATTAATAAGGCCCTGGAACCTCTCTGTCAGATAGAGACTGAAAACAATGGAAGATTCTGGAAGAGTTTTACCATAATTCGAAAGGCTTAGAAATGAGGGAAGTGGTGTTGTAAACATTCGTAATTAAAACTTGAGGGGAGGGCTTCCCTGGTGGCGCAGTGGTTCAGAGTCCGCCTGCCGATGCAGGGGACACGGGTTCGTGCCCCGAAACTGACTGCAGGGGCCAAGGAGGTGCCATAAACCAGGAAGCAGGTCAGGTGTAAGACAAGAGGGAGTGGTGGGGTCAGAACTGGAGAAGACACGACCCTTCTAAATAAAGCGGCCACTGCTCAATGACTGCCATGTAGGAGCTAGATGTGATTTTTCCAAGCAAAACTGAAAATCAAGACTTTCATGAAAAATCTCCCATTTTTGAAATGTTCACAACTAATTTAAATTCTTTTTAAAGAGTGGGGACCTATGGACATCTAAGAAGAGTCACATCAAAACTGTTTTAAATTCCTTCATAGTAACTGTGGTGGAAGTGAAAATGTATCAGCAGAAGGATACGTGTATTCGTGCGCGCGCGCACACACACACACACACACACACACACACACACACACACACCATCTTTAAAAATAAAAGGGGAAAAAGAGCAAAAATTGTTATATAGCCCAGGTTGTATTACTTAGGTTAAGGATACTTACCCATTTGAAGTGTGTCCTCTGAATGTAAGTCTAAAATGGGTTTTGATAGGAGAGGTTTCAATCTGCAGAAGGTGAGAAAAAGAAAGGCGAGTCAAGCAGCTCATTTACTGCTAAAATGCAGACAGCCACCACAGACATGGCAAATAGGTATCACTACTATTCAAAGGCAGGGCCATGCCAAAGGGTCATCTGTTTAATCACATTTGACCCTAGGCACGTACAGTAAAAGTCCAGGGGATACAAGTCAGTTAGGTCAACTAAGCTTTACATGGAGAATCTGATATCAAATCACAAACTGATCATGACATACGTACTTAGAAACAGCTACAGACAGGCTAGCAAGAATTTTCCAAATGTTCCAGTGTTTTTAGTAACATTTATGTGATAACTCTCCCAATCAAAAATATGCAAGAAAACAGGGAATTCCCTGGTGGTCCAGTGGTTAGGACTCTGTGCTTCCAATGCAGGGGACACGGGTTCGATCCCTGGTCGGGGAACTAAGATCCCATAGGCCGAGCCCAAAGTAACTGATTAACTTCAGCCTCCCATTCATTCATTCAAAGAATATTTACTACACATCTATTCTGGGTCAGGCACCTTTCTATACCCTGACGATAAGTAAGCAAAATACACATAGAAATACAGATTAATACACAACATTGTTAATCAACTACAATCCAATATAAATTTTTAAAATTCTGATTATTAATCTACTCTAGGTCATTTTTTTAAATGTTCAGAGAAATTACATGAACGGATAGAAGAGTCACAAAGGAGGGTGTATTTCATGTTGAAGACTGCACGATATGTTCGAATGAGTGTCCCAGGGGCAAGAAAGAGGGAGGAGGGGATGAAAGGAAAGCAGTGCCCTAAAATGAGGTCTCCTGCCTCAGACCTGCCGTCTACCAGGATCTGGTTCTGAATCTCACCATGCTCTTGCTTCCGGCCAAAGCCACACTTACTTGATGCTGTGCAGCTTTCTCGTGACTATCATTGGAAAGTCGATTTCAAAATATTTACTTGGTAGAAGATCTTCATCCTGAGAAAAAACACACAGTAATCTTTCTATAATTATTTATTACTCATACATTTACCTATCATCTTCATGTACCAAGTGCTAGGGCCTGAAGAGCAATGGGATGCTTATGGATTTAAAATCAGGGGAATGATACGGTAAGAAATGTACTTTTCAAGTTATTTGGTCTCGGCATAAAGAACAAATGGAGGGAAAAAGGAGATTATTGTAGCTGTCCAGGAGCCAAGTGATGGGGAGCCTGAATCAGGGGAATGGTCACTGGGATGTTAAGAGGTAGACTGGAAGCAGGACATAAGAGTATTTCTCAAAAAAGCAGCTTGATATGCTCCACAACAAGAGAAGCCACCGCAATGAGAAGCCCGCGCACCGCGACGAAGAGCAGCCCCGCCCTGCCACAACTAGAGAAAGCCCGCGCGCAGCAACAAAGACCCAATGCGGCCAAAAATTCATTCATTCGTTCATTTTTTTTTAAAAAGCAGCTTGGGACCTATTAGAGAGGGTCAAGAAACCAATGTGGTGGGTTGTGACCAGCAGTTTGGAGATGAACTAGAATAAAGTAGCAAATGTCAGAAAGCATCATGTGGAATGAGGGATACATTTATTTTTTTCTGTGATAGTGGAGAATAGTGGGGTGGTAAACAGCAGGCACTCTGGAGCCTGGAGGGACAAGGTTCAAATCCCAGCTCCACCACTTGTTTGCTGTGAGGCCTTGGGGAAGTCACTAAACTGCCTGGGCCAAGGTTTCCTCATTTGAAAAGTAGAGAAAATAACACCTCATAGGGTTGTGCGGATTAATGAGGAAATACGTGAGTGAACTCAGAACAGGGCCCGCCCTTAGTAAGTACCATGTGTGTGCCCTTATTATTTACAGACATAGGTACACAGACGTGGGTCCTGGCTAGGGATGTACAGTTATTTTTTACTGTGGCTGCAGTTTTAAAAAGTGTGAAACACACACACACACACAGCCCTGCTTCCCCCTCGCGCTTTTTTTTTTTTTTTTTTTTTTTTTTTTTCTTCCGGTCCGCGGGCCTCTCACTGTTGTGGCCTCTCCTGTTGCGGAGCACAGGCTCCGGACGTGCAGGCTCAGCGGCCATGGCTCACGGGCCCAGCCGCACCGCGGCATGTGGGATCTTCCCGGACCGGGGCACGAACCCGCGTCCCCTGCATCAGCAGGCGGACTCTCAACCCCTGCGCCACCAGGGAAGCCCCCCCACCCTCGTGCCTTTCCTAGCTTAGTCGGTGGCTACACCCCCATCCAGTCACCTACTGGTCATGCTAGAATTCTCCAGCTCCTCCTCCCTGTCCAATCAATCCCTCAGCCTGAATGTACACAAATGTCAGATCACTATGTAATACATACTATGCAACTAACATAGTATTATATGTCAAATCATATGATATCGCTTATATGTGGAATCTAAAAACAATGATGCAAATGAGCTTATGTACAAAACAGAAATAGACCCACAGACAGAGAAAACAAACTTATGGTTACCCAAGGGGAAAGGGGGGAGGGATAAATTAGAGGAGTTTGGGATTAACATACACACTACTATATATAAAACAGATAACCAACAAGGACCTACTGTATAGCACAGGGAATTCTACTCAATATTTTGTAATAACCTATAAGGGAAAAGAACCTGGAAAAGAATAGATATCTATATGTATGTCTGTATCTCTCTCTATATATATAACTGAATCACTTTGCTGTACACCTGAAACTAACACAACATTGTAAATCAACTATACTTCAATTAAAAAAATTATGTCAAGTATTGATATATTTCAATTAAAAAAAAATCACTCAGCCCAGCTGACTATTCTCAAATGCATCCTCTCCTCCTCAGCTCTATTATCACCAGCTGTGAAGACTAAAACAACACCCCTTTCTGCCTGCAACAGCTCTTCACACCCCTAAGACTTAGCAAGAAACAAGGCACTCCATAACCTGCTACTCTTTTAATACCCTCATGCCCACCTGCACTTATATCCCAGAAATAGAGAGCTACTTATTTAAAAAGAGGAAAGAAAAAGAAAGTTGCTGATATCCAGAACCTGGTGGTGGCTTCTTTGGTGTAGGATGGGATAAAGAAAAAGGAGGGGTAAGGATGTTTCCTTGTTTCTGATGAGCAGACTGGCAGGTAAGAGCACCATTTACACAGACAATAACTAGAGATGAAGGACAGGTCGGGAGGGGCAGCAGATCCACCCCCCTCCCCCCACTGAGGACAGAATGATGGGGGCAGAAATCATGAGGAAGCAGTTCCTGGTAGGAAGGTGACCCCTAAGGGCAAGTAACAGAATTGGGAGATCCACCCACATGGAAAATGTTCCTCAGTTAAATTTTCAGGGGATCTGGTCTGGGGGAAGGAGGGGAAGGACAGAGAAGGAAGGAGGAAGAGAAAAAGAAAGAAACAAAACAAAGGGACAATACGGTTTCTTGACATCAGAGGAGACCTGGACTCACCACCTTCAGCTGTTCACTCTTGGAATTGCAACACATACCTACTACCTGACTGCAGAGCAGGGCTATGTAAAAGCTATCTGAAGATATTGAGAGGATGTGTTTAAAGGATACACAGAAATAACTTTCTCTAAGAAATTCTACAACACCTTTCAAGAACTTTTACTCACAAGGTATAGAGTGTTAAGAACAGTCTAAAATTCCAGAAGACCACAAGGACAATCAAAAGCAAATAAATGAAGGACAGCACAGTGTCCCACATCTCACACAGGACTTCTGACTTTTTTTTTAACATCTTTATTGGAGTATAATTGCTTAACAATGGTGTGTTAGTTTCTGCTTCATAACAAAGTGAATCCGCTATACGTATACATATATCCCCGTATCTCCTCCCTCTTGCGTCTCCCTCCCACCCTCCCTATCCCACCGCTCTAGGGGGACACAAAGCATCAAGCTGGTCTCCCTGTGCTGTGTGGCTGCTTCCCACTAGCTATCTATTCTACATTTGATAGTGTATATGTGTCCATCCCACTCTCTCACTTCATCCCAGCTTACCCTTCCCTCTCCCCGTGTCCTCAAGTCCATTCTCTACGTCTGTCTTTATTCCTGTCCTGCCCCTAGGTTCTTCATAACCATTTTTTTTGGATTCCATATATATGTGTTAGCATACGATATCTGTTTTTCTCTTTCTGACTTACTTCACTCTAAGACAGACTCTAGGTCCATCCACCTCACTACAAATAACTCAATTTCGTTTCTTTTTATGGTTGAGTAATATTCCATTGTATGTATGTGCCACATCTTCTTTACCCATTCATCTGTCGATGGACACTTAGGTTGCTTCCATGTCTGGGCTACTGTAAATAGAGCTGCAATGAACATCGTGGTACATGACTCTTTTTGAATTATGGTTTTCTCAGGGTAGATGCCCAGGACTTCTGACCTTTTAAAGAGCTTTCCCAGGCACTCGTGCACTTGATCCTTATGAGAATTCTGAATAAGGGGTAACCGAGGAAGGAAAGCTTACAAAAGGCACACCTGGAACTCTTAAGAAACAGACATCCTCTTTCTCCACTTTCAGAAACGGGCAAAGTGGCTCCGGCAAGGATGCTTCAACTCCTTATTCCACGATTCTCTGCGGCCCTCTGACACTCCACTCCCAGGTAGCTCGCATGGCACAGGAGGCAGGGGAGATACCCAAGGCAGGGCACAGCCACCAGGGGGAAGCCAGGAACAGCCACGAGGAAGGGTGGCCCTCAGACTCCAAGATCCAAGGTAGTCGACCACTTCACAGGCGGCCAAAACTGAGACTGCTTCCCCTCCATACCCGACCCTTTGGTTGTACAGAAACAGAATTCAAGAGACACCAAGAAGTGAGGCCACTTAAAGGGTTTCACTCACCCTTTACTCTTTGCTCATGATGATACCAGCTTTCCCTGGCCCTGTTTTTGCCTGCTGCCTGAAGATGAGTCTTCGGCTGTCCAGTCTTGGGCCCCTGAGATTATACAGAACAAGCTCACACGGTAGTGGCCCCAGAAAGCCTGTGACTCGCAACTAAGTCTCTGCTGGTGCAGCAGGGGGGCCATCCCAGGTGGAAAGAGCACGAGACTATAAGATCGATGGACACGACTTCCCCTGCTCTTTTATAGAGGCACATATAGCTCTAAAACAGGGATTGACAAACTTTCTGGAAAGAGTCAAAAAGTAAGCATTTTAGGCTTTGCAGGCCATAATGGTCTCTGTTGTAACTACTCAGCCCTGCTGTGAGAGCCATAGATAAGATGTAAATAAATGGGCATGGCTGTGTTCCAATAAAACTTTATTTACAAAAATAGGTGGCTGGCCAGATTTGGCCTGTGCAACCTCAGCTCTAAAAGAGCAAACAAGGGAATTCCCTGGCGGTCCAGTGGTTAGGACTCCGCCCGTCCACTGCAGGGGGACGGGGTCTGATCCCTGGTCGGGGAACTAAGATCCCACAAGTACGCAAGCGGCCAAATAAATAATAAAAAATAAAAATTAAAGGCAAACATCAAATCGGGGGGAAAACTCACAACAAAATGGAAAAGACAAAAAATAATAATAAAAGAGCAGACAAGGGTTTCCCTGGTGGTACAGTGGTTAAGGGTCTGCCTGCCGATGCAGAGGACACAGGTTTGTGCCCCGGTCCGGGAAGATCCCACATGCCGCAGAGCAGCTGGGCCCGTGAGCCGTGGCCGCTGAGCCTGCGCGTCTGGAGCCTGTGCTCCGCAACGGGAGGGGCCACAACAGCGAGAGGCCCGGATATTGCAAAAAAAAAAAAAAAAAAAAAAAAAAACAAACAAGCATAATTTTAAAAAAAGAGAAACTTTAGATTTTTAAAAATGCCTTTGGATCAATACAATTATCAATAAAACAAAAAAACTTCCACAAAGGACTTTAAGGCCCTGTGCTACTCCCCTTCCTCTCACCTTTGACAGAGAACCTTTTTCTTGGAAGGGGCACATAAGACTCGGTGTACCTGGCTCAGAAATTAAAATCTCAGATTTATTCATTATTAACCCACCTGCAAGATGAGGAAAAAAACCAAACCATATGACCAAGTCAAAAGGGTAAAAAGGAGGGATTTCTCCAGCAGCCCCTGTAATGCTGGCAGTGCACACACTCTTACACTACATTCTGTTCCAGTTGCTTCCACCACACCAGGGTCACAGCATTACAGAGGCACAATCGACCCACAGAAAAAACTCTCCCTGAACAACCACAGAGCTGTGTGCAGAGGAAAGAGGAAGGAATTGGGAGTCTGAAGAGCTGGAGCCAATGTTGGTTCCACGTCCTAATGCCACTGGCTGTCCAATTTGGGGGAAGACACAGACTTTCAAAGCCGCACTTCCCTCAGATGTGTAAGCTCCCCCACCCAACACAGCTCTTGTGTTAACTAATGACGTCATATATGTAAACGCACTTCATAAACGTCAGTTATCTCATCGAGACGGAAGAATGCAGAGGCAAACGATACCACGGCCATGTTGAGGACACTGGTTCTCAAGTAACAGAAAGACTGGGAGCTCTGATGACCAAAGACCTTCTTATCAGGTGAGCTAATTAGGGACAAAATAGATAATGCAGGTGGAGTTATGCTTATATACTCTCATCTATCTTGGTCTACGCCTGCAAGAAATCTGGAGAGGGGCTTCCCTGGTGGCAGAGTGGTTAAGAATCCGCCTGCCAATGCAGGGGACACGGGTTCGAGCCCTGGTCCAGGAAGATCCCACATGCCGCAGAGCAACTAAGCCCGTGCGCCACAACTACTAAGCCTGCGCTCTAGAGCCTGCAAGCCACAACTACTGAGCCTGAGTGCCACAATTACTGAAGCCCGCACACCTAGAGCCCGTGCTCCGCAACAGGAGGAGACACTGCAATGAGAAACCCACGCACTGCAAGGAAGAGAAGCCCCTGATCACCACAACTAGAGATAGCCCGCGTGCAGCAATGAAGACCCAACACAGCCAAAAACAAATTAAGTAATTATTTTTTAAAAAGAAATCTGGAGAGACGCACATACCCATTACTACCACATGACTGACCTGATAGAAGAACCAAGAAAAATCTGTACAAACCTACAAAAAAAAGAAAAAGAAAGAAACTGCAATCAGTGAGATATTTGTAGGGAAAAGGTTTGGCAATAAAATCCAGCCCAGGAATCAAAGACCAGAACTTTAGTCCTGGTTCTGCCACTGACTAGACCCAAGTTTCCTTTCCTATGAGTGAGTATAATTACACCTGCCCTTGAACCCAAATAGAACAATTGAGGCATCAAATCAGAGAATGACTACAAAAGGGCTTTGCATCATGTTATCATTACCCAGCCTTGCAAACCTCCAAATGTTACCTAAGACACCGCGATGCCGACAATAAAATCTTAAGTTATCGTCAAAATTACAAACGCAAGTGTTCTTTTGTCTCAGCAGTTCCACGGGTAGAATCCTTGCTCCTTCTCCTGGTATACTGCCACATATGCAGGGGAAATGTACCCAAGAATGTTTACTATAACCCAGTTAGTAGCAGCAAAAGGTGAGAAACCACCCACATATCCTCACTGGGGCTCTGGTGAGATGAAGTACAGGGATGAAGGCAGTTGTGGGGCTGGAGGGCTGCAAAGCGAGGTGGGAGACAGGCTGCCACCGCACTGCATTTTAATCTTTCCTTTACACTTTTGAACCAGGTGAATGTCTTCAACACATTAAATTTAAACAACTGGAAAGAGAAAATGGGAAATTTTAATTTACCTTTAACCTCCAGAAGGTGGTATCCATCCCAGCCCCGAGGTTTAGAATTTGACAATTACATTCTGTCTTCCGTAGAAATGCCTTTATAAGCTGGCTGACGCCATGGACTCGAGCAAAATATCCTAAGAGACAGACAGAGAAGCAAGCTATCACTCGGTGACGACAGAAATAATCCCTGCAAAGCCCATGGTGCTAGGGAGAGCAAAACTACACTTTGCCCTTCTTCAGGGTCAGCGTTTATCTGCAAACTTCATGGGAGAAATAATGACTTTCAAACTCTCTTCCATTTTTTTTTTTTTTTTAAAAAGCTGGTTGAACAAAAATAAGTACTAGCTACTTAATGGTGGAATTAACGATCTGAAGAAAAATAGTGTCCTATACTTTTACTTAGGAAAGACAAGTGTTTTATATCAAAACATCTGATCTAAATGCTTCTCTTGTAAATGTGCTTTTTCACAGCTCTAGGGAAAGCTAATTAGTACCCTGATAAAACTCAAAACTGCAAGGGCGTGTGGGAAATAATATTTTTAGGTCAGGAAATTGGGCAGATGAATGTCAGTCAAAGCAAAGAAAGCCATGCTTCTTATCTTGTTCCTTTCACCTCCATCTTGTCTGGGTTAGAGCCTCTGTGTTTATAAAATGGCATCACAGACAGTGGGAGGAGAAACACCAGCAAGTGGTGGCCTAATTAATGGACTTGTTAAGCTCTGGGGTGGGGAGCTGGGACAAAGGAGATGGGAAACCCAGAAGGGAGACAGGAAGACAGCATCTGTCTTGTTCTAAAGGCCTGTTGCTCAAGGTGTGACCTTTTTTTTTTTTTTTTTTACGCAGGCCTTTCACTGTTGTGGCCTCTCCCGTTGCGGAGCACAGGCTCTGGACGCGCAGGCTCAGCGGCCATGGCTCACGGGCCCAGCCGCTCCGCAGCATGTGGGATCCTCCCGGACCGGGGCACGAACCCGTGTCCCCTGCATCAGAAGGCGGACTCTCAACCACTGTGCCACCAGGGAAGCCTGAGGTGTGACCGTTTTAAGAACAAAATTTGAGAGTAGCATTTAGAAACTTTATTGCCATTTGACAGAGAAATTTTATGTCTGGTGAGTGTGCTAATAAATAATTCAGGGAAATTCCCTAGCGGTTCAGTGGTTAGGACTCTGCGATTCCACTGCAAGGGTGCACGGATTTGATCCCTGGTCAGGGACCTAAGGTCCCGCATGCCATGCAGCATCGCCAAAAAAAAATTAATTAATTAATAAAATAAAATAATCAATTTGATAATCCCTACCTTATAAATAAATAAATAATTTGGGCTTGTGTCTACATTTCATTTTCCTAGTAAATCACCTTTATTGTATATTACAGAATATCATCCACAATGGATTCAACTTGGGAGAAAAAAATATGTCTTCACCAAAGATGTTTGGGAAGCGCTCTCCTTCTGGGCTGGAGGTCCCCAATCTGCAAACCGGGAGAGGAAGAAGGAAGGGGGGCTGACATGTCGCCCGGGGCACCGAGCCAGTTGCCATGGTGGGTCCCTGTCTCTGGAACATTCGCTGGGAAATCTGTCTCAAGAGCTGGGGAGGGAGGCTTAAGAAAGGCCTCTTAAGCAGGCCTTGCCCAATCTAACTGATGCCTGGATTCACCCTCAGCTCAAAGTAACTACCATGTCCTTCTTCTCAGGAACAACCATTTACAAATTCCTTTGCCCTTCTTATAGAACCCACCTACGGGACCCATCTTTAGGGCCTAGATTCCCCACACATATAAGAATTACGTTCATTGGTCAGTTTCTCAATCTAGCTGAAACTAAGTCACCCTCCTATCTCAACTCCTTCGACTTCCTTGATGGAAATTACTTGCAGAACCTAATAGTGTTACTAGCACTTTAACTGGGCAACAACAACAAAAATAATCCCTTATGTGAACAGACAGCTTGCAGTAGAAGATATATAAATGGCTTTTATAGTAAAAGATATGTAAATGGCTTTTATATTACTGTAAAAACCATTTTTCATGTATCAGGTGAACAAAGATGAAGTTTCATAATACACTGTGCTGGTGAGGAAGTTGGGAAACAAGTACTTTCATACACTGTTGAAGACAGTACACCCCGGAACTCTCTTTTTAAGAATGAATCCCTAAAACCTCAGGCCTCTCAGCTGATGAGATGTCGGGGAGGGAGATGGTCACTTGCCTCTGTTAATTTCCGGGGCCTTCCTCTCTTTAGATAGTCTCACCAAATGCTGGATGTAAGGGTCCTGCCAGTAGCCAACGCTCACTGCAAACCTGAAAGAGATGAAAAAGGAAGCAGGTGAGTAGGTTCAGGCCAGGTTCCACGGCCACGTTCCCAGGAACCAGGTCAAGGATCCACAGGAAATTCATTGACCTCAAAAGGCTAAATCATGCAAGTAGAGATCATCATACTAAGTGAAGCAAGTCAGAAAGAGAAAGACAAATACCACATGATATCACTTACATGTGGAATCTAAAAATATGATACAAATGAACCTATCTATGAAACAGAAACAGACTCATGGACGTAGAGAACAGACTGGTGGTTGCCAAGGGGGAGAGGGTTGGGGGAGGGCTGGAGTGGGAAGTTGGGGTTAGTAGATGTAAGCTATTATATACAGAATGGATAAACAACAGGGTCCTGCTGTAGAGCACAGGGGACTATATTCCATATCCTGTGATAAACCATAATGGAAAAGAATATTTTTTTAAATGTATATATATGTATAACTGAATCACTTTGCTGTACAGCAGTAATTAACACAACATTATAAATCAACCATACTTCAATTTTAAAAAGGCCAAATCACATTTAATGCTCCAGCACAAGCTTAAACAGACTCATCCATCCACCTCTGCATTCACATACACTGCCCATCACATTTCCCACCACGACCATTTCTTACCTCTTCCCCCTTATCGCTAATTCCTTTCCCAGGACCCTAAACAGCAAATAACCTCACCTCATACTTCATACAGAAGACCTGCAACCAATTATTCATTCAGCAAACTCACTGGCCAGAGCTAGTCAGATAACTTGGCTCAACCAAAAGTTTTGTGTCCAGGGGAAGGGAGACCCAGAAATATTTGGCAAACATCACTAACAACTACCAAAGTATTTCTCCTGACTTTGTATTAAATACCTGTCCTTTCATGTCCCTTAAGGAGGTCACAGTGGGGAAACTGGGAACAAATAAAACAGCTATAACTTGGAAAATGCTAGGGTAGCCCAAACTCTCTCTAACCCAGTCTACACTACAAGCAGTTAAAGTTGTAGTGTTCCAAGCCTAGGAGCTGAAGCCCTGATTACCACTGGAAGTCTCCTGGCAACCATGAGTAGAACCAGCCTTAGGACAAATGAGAAGTCAGGGAAGGAAGCTGGATCCCTAAGGCCACGCCACACCCCTGTGGGCCTGGAGCCTTCTCTACCTGGCAACAAATACTTAGTGAGATAAGAAACATCTTTACCACTTAAGTCAAATTGAGTCAGGCTTCTGTTACTTGCAGTCTTAAGCATCCTAAGTGATATCCTGAATAATACATCCATTTCCATGTTGCTTGATAAATAAGCTGAAACTTAAGGTGACTGGGTGTGTGTGTGTGTGTGTGTGTGTGTGTGTGTGTGTGTGTGTGGTGTCACCCAGCTAAGTTCTAAGCTCCCAGAGCACAGGAGCACAT